>NW_008348795.1:351573-411573 GCF_000622305.1 Nannospalax galili
GGCCTTAAACACCCAAAAGGAAAGTATAACCAAAGATTAAAGGCGTCAATATAATTTCATAAGAGTCCTCATGTATAGCTAAAGGCTACCTAACAAGCAACAATGCCAGACAGGTGATACCTTCTTTTGAGTTCTTGGCCAGGGTGGCCAAAGGGATTCCCAGATAGTAACCCAGCATAGAACTTGGAAATTGAACAGCAGACCCAAATCTTATCCAAAAGAATATTGACAACTGATCATCACTAGATGAGGAACAGCTGACCCTCCTAAAACAAAGACTTCTAGATAGGCTGACTAGATTCACCAGAAGGGCAAGTAGTGGGGAATGGCTGGGGGTGCCGACAACACAGCAGACAGTAGCAGGGATATCAGAGTATAAGGGCTTTAGTGGGGGGAGGGAGGCTATAAGCAGGTGCTACCTGGGAAGAAGGTGTATAAAAAAATTCTTCAAAGCATAAAAATTTGCTCCTTAATAATTAGTAGATGTGAAAAACATTACCATTGAAATCTACCTGATGACTTTATATCCATGCTCAGATGCTAAGGAGCTCAGAAAGTAACCAACTATGACTAGTGATAATCAGATATATAGAGATTAGAAAAGTATATGCATCTTAGTGTCAATTGTATTAAAAATGAATTTTTCTGTATGAAACTGTGTATTTTAATAATGAAATGGAGATCCTTTTTAATGGTTAAAACCTCATTTAATTTTTTGTCTTATAGGGTTTATACTGAGTACAATATTGTATAACTCTAATAATTCAACTGTAAACCTAAAAGTGTACAGCCAATTTTGAAAATGATGCATCTTAGCTCAGAAAATTGTTATTGAATATGTCAATGCTGTTGTAAATTATATGGTTATTAAATAAATAATTTTTTTAAAGTAACTACTGGATAGCAAGAAGACTGCATCTTTGCTCAGAAAAATGTCTGACTGACAACTTAGGTTAGATGATGAAATTCCAGGGACAGAGACAGAAATACCCCATAATAATAAAATAGCGAAAAATGGAAAAGGAAAGGAGAGGGAAAGGAGAACCACAGGTGGAAATGGTCATATTTAACTGTCTCAGTAAAGGGCCAGAAGAGCAGACATCAACCACAGAGTTAAAAAGGTGTTGGTGTTACAGAATAAGAAATGCCTAGTAGAACTTGTTGCCTTGTTGGGCACACTGGACTCCTTCTAACTTTCAGCTCTTTCTAGTTATTTATTTATTTATTTATTTATTTATTTATTTATTTATTTATTTATTTATTATTTTTAACAGCATAGGGTAGGGGTTAATTTACAGAAGAGTGGGTACCCCCCTGTCCTAGTTTGTTCCTCCATTGCTGTGACAAAACGCTATGACCACTACCAACCTGGGGAGGAAAGGGTTTATTCAGCTTACATCTCCTGGGTCACAGTTCATTAGGGAGCCCAAGGTAGGAACTCAGGGCAGGAACCTGGAAGCAGGAGCTGGAGCACAGGCCATGGAGGATCACTGCTTACTGGCTTGTTCCCCTGGCCTCTGCTCAGCCTGCTCTCTTATCCAGCTCAGGCCCACCTGCCCAAGGGTGGCACTATGCACAGTGGGCTGGGCCCTCCCATATCACTCAACAATCAAGAAAATGCCCCACAGACATGGCCACAGGCCAGTCCAATGGAGGCAATTCTCCAATTGAGGCGCCCTCAACACAGGTATGTCAAGTTGACACTAACGCTATCCAGCACACTCCCATTTATGGCTGCACCGGAAAGTCCACACTCAAATACAGATCCTATGACCTCAAAACAGCCATACAAAATGGTAAGAGAGGTGCTTCTTGGTATTCTCAGCTTATATATCCTTTGCCCCTCCCCTCACATACAGCTAAGGTGGACTGACTGGGTGGGAGGGGTAACTGACTCCCCCCTCAACTTCTTGATGAGTGTGGGAAGGAGGTGTGACTGTAGCTTGCTGGCATAATGGTCGGAGGACACTTCCAGTTAACACTCCACCCCTTCTTCTGACTTACATTCTTTCCGCCAATCTCTTCCACAAAAATCCCTGAGCCTTGGAGGGAGTGGTAGGTATGGGATCATCTTCCTCCCATTGTGGCAAGGCACTGAACTTTCCAGTCTCTGCATCATCTGTTTTCCATGAACTGTCAGCCAGTTTGAGTGGGATTCCATCTACTATAAAAACACAAACAGCAAGAAGCAAGAACATCTAAACAGTGGCTGCTATAATAACTTAACCTATGGGTATAAACACAATGCTTGGTCAGTTCTTTCTGTCAGAGCTTTGTAAAGTTTTTCAACTCAAGAGCTCTTTTCACCCAAGAAAATTTAGAATATATGTATACAAAACAGGTATTTACTGATAATAAATAATGAAGAAATCTATTTCAAAACAACTCTTGAATATATATACACTTTTACTGTTAACTAAAGTATTTTGGTACAGAACTAAATCTTGATTGAACATCTGATATTAGAATATAGGCCATCTTCTTTGTTTTCAAAGTTGATGGTTATTTTGATTTTATAATAATCAATGCTTCACCACATAAATATCCAGTGCAAAATAGCAAAAGTATGGTGGGGCCATTTTAGAAATTACTAGGAATTAATTCTTTTCTAATCTTAAGCAAAAATTTCATGTAACTTTTATAAAAAAATAAAACTCAAGCTAGAAATTCAAACAGAAAATTTTTAAATCAAACCTTCTAATACAATACAATACAATACAAGGATGCACTAATTTGATATCTACACGCTGGTTAATGATGGTAGAACAATATTAAAAGACTTTGTCTTTCATAATTAAACTATTATATTTCTAAAGCAGAAAACTTTGCAAGAACAGTAAGAACACCATAGTTCCTAATACATGGTAGTCTTGAGTCTCTAAGTAAAGTGTATGAGGCAGCAGGTTCTGGTTTGTTATGCAGAGTGACACAGGCACAGTTTAAAGTGTTCATGTTGTATGTTCAGAACCACGGTGAAGTCAATCACTGTGCCCTGGGCAAACACTTCTGGAAACACCTCAAATTCATTATACAGTTTTTTCATCATTGCATGCAAGAAATCTTTTACTGTTGTCAAATTTTTCACACTTCCATATTTAATTATCTGACCCCACATGGGGTCATGACCCACAGTTAAGAAACTGGGCTTTCTATCAAAATGTAGTCTGGGTTTTACAATAAAATGAGGCTGTATCTGTAGTCTGTTCCTCCTTCCCATCCCATCCCTATCCTAGATGCGCAGGTGTGGGGATGGGGAAGAGGATGGAAAGGTGAGCTTTGGAACAGGACCTACAGTGTTGGTGATGGGTGCAGTGAGACGCTCGTCAGTTGAGAAGCAGATAGGTTGAAAGCCAACTTCTGTGGATCAGGGCCCTCAGACTCAGCATTCACAGACTTCAGGTTTACCCAGTGGGAATGGTACAATCCAAGGCATCTGATGTCACTGAGGGGCTTACCACTGTTTTCTTCCAAACACATTGTTTCTATTAGAACTTATCTTCTGCAAAGAGTCACTAAGCACATACTGTTTCCGAGTGCTGTATAGGCCAGAGTGATCTGTCAGATCCTAGATCAGGCTCTCGGCTGCCTGCCTGTGTGTATAGGGCCAAGCTCATTGCACAGGGCAGTAGCATTTATTATCTTGGTCTAAGGCAAAACACATCTTCTGGGCCTCCGTTAGGACACCAGAGTTGCTGCCTACCCAAAAGGAAAAGATTGTCCTCTGTTCATGAGCCATCAGAAGTAGTAACATCAGATCACCAATCTTCCCTCCTACTTCCGGTCACTCTTTGTCATTTTTGCCTGACTAATGTCCTTTGTGGCCTTTCTCCACTAGAAGACATCTTCACTATCCCTATCACCTGCTGCCAGATTCCAAACATAGCTTGGGTCATCATTCTTTCCCTGTTTCAGAGCAGTCCTGCTGCCAACACAGCAGAGGCTGCACTGTTTGCCTGACTGTCCCTGCAGTCCTCAGTGTGGCCTAACCTCCTTCAAACTCATCTCCCACTTCCCTCTTCTCTTTGCAGGATGCAGAGGATATTCCTAGAGCACCCCTTGCCCTATGCCTGATCACAAATCATTCCTCCAGAGGTGGCATCTTCCTTTCCTTTACTCTCTCCCCATAAAACTTCTCCCATTCTTCAAGGGCCAGTTCTTTCTCCAACTAATTCTCTAGCCCAGAGTGATCTCTCTCACCACTCTAAGTCTGTTTCATACATTATTTGGTCTTCCTGGTTCTCCAGACTGATACCACCAATAAGAAATTGATAAAGGGGATGTGACAAGTGGAGGAAAATGACACTGGAAGATTCTTGGGACTGGTATCCTTCTCCCTTTTAAAGGACAGGGCTGGTATGGAGTACAGAGGAGAGGGGACACAGGATCAATTTTACATAAGAATACCTGGCATTTTCCCTAAAAAAAAAGGATGCCTACTCAAAGGCTAAACAGTTTAGCTGACGGGAATTCTGTGTCTTTGTTTCTCCCCTCCCCCGCCACCCTCCCCCGTGTGTGTGTGTGTGTGTGTGTGTGTGTGTGTGTGTGTGTGTACCTGTTCTACACTTTGTAAAGGAAAGGATCTAATGTTATAGCCTATGCACGCACAGCTGATGCCACTGCTTCATTTCAGCCCCTGGGGCGCAGCCTCTGCAGAATGCTCCTAGCAGACTTACTTAGCTATTCACACATGCCTGCCTAGCTCCCTAACAGGCTCTCATTACTACATCATAGCCAGCCAGCAATTCCATACTCTATTATGGATCCTGAGCCAGACCAACTGCTCCAGTGCTGGATTGTGAGCCAAGCTGACTGCTCATTCTTGATCCAACCTATAACCTTGCCTTCCTCCATGCATGAATTCAAAATAAGGAGCCAGGCAATCTCAGAGCATTGTGGAATTGACACAATATGAAGTTTTTATAGGGTATGAAGGTGTAAAATTCAGTCAAGAAGCTGCCAATTGTGACAAAAGGATTTCTTGATTCTAAGTTCAAAGGCCTACTTCAGATATCCTCCATTAATTCCTGACAAGGCTGACAAAGAATCTGTTCTTGTCAGTGGTTTCCTCTTCAGGAAGTGAAGGTGGTCATGTCAGTGATCCCAGTATTCTGGAGGCTGGAGGAGGAGGATCACAAGTTTGATGCCAGCCTGGTCTATGTAGCCAATTCAAGGCCAGCTTGGATTTTTTTAATAAGACCCTTTTATCTTAAGGGTAACCTACAGCTGTCTAATTAGACTTAAGGCCCAGTCAGTAGGAGGAAATTCATCCTGGTACTGTAAACTTAGCCAAATACCCATGACGAGAGAGATCATAGACCCTAGAGGAGAACCTACAACTGCCATTTCCTAAACCAGTGTAGTTCCTTACTATATCCTAAATTCTTATCCTTAAACCCACAAATAAATGTAGTGTGTTGCTCATCACTCATTGAAAAAGTTTCATTTTGCAACAGATGGAGATTAGTACAAAGTTCCACAACTGCTCAAAATGTGGAAACCGGTTCAAAATAAGTGACCTTGGTGTGCCCAGCCCCAATCGATACGTCTTCAATGAAAACCTAGACCTTAGGCTCAGGGAACATTATTAATCACTTATATACATAATATGAGCACATTTACTTATTTCTGATTCTCCGCTAAAGGTACTCTATCAGTTTAATCAGTGAGCGCCATGAATGAAGTCCCAGTGGCTGAACAGCCTGGCCGGGGCTTGAATGTGGGAACTGTTTATTCTAACCATTGTAAAGACCTGAAATTGTTTTAATTTGTGTTTTTAAATTACTTGGCAAGTCTAAATGATTTTTATACTTATTCTTTTATTTTCTCTTACATGTTTTATTGAGAACAGCGTTCTAAAAATATTTTCCAACTGTCAAAATAATATTTTTTGAATATAGGAAAGCATTAAAGAGAATAAAAGTTATCCATCATCTTGCCACTAAGATAAAGCTGAACTGAATATTTTAGGGAATTGGAATTGCACTGTGCTTGTATTTTGAATCCCTCTTCTCCACATCATTTGCTTATCTTAAACAAGGTATGCTGGTGTTTATAGTATTTTATTTATCTCAAAAATTAGTGTAAAGGTGAAAGGAAGATATTCAAATCTGAGTTTGCAGGAAAGACTGCCAGAGTGTACAGTGCCACCTCAGGCCCTGAGAAGAGCTGGAAAGATCTATGGAATGTGACAGCTGGATGATCATGGCCATGGAAAACACACATTGCAGAGATCTTTGACAAGCTGGCCTGCTTTTCCTACTGGCACTCTAAGGCAGTAAACCCAGATGGAGCTACCTATGGTTATCAAAGGACTGGGTACTTCTGAGGATCAGTACCTGTTTAAATTTTTATATATGTATTCACTTCTTTATGTAAATATTTTTTATTGTATTTGTGTCATCTGTGCATGTGTAGGTCAGAGGACAACTTTCAGGAGTCATTTCCCTCCTTACACAGTATGTTCCAGGGATAGAAGTCAGATTGTAAGGCTTGGTAGCAAGCACTTTTACCTACTGAGACATTTCATCCATCCTAAGGTTGACATCAATTTGCCCTCCTTGATCAACAGTAAGATAAAATATAATGAAGCTAACAAATGAGATTTGGCATTTGCCAGTAAATATTTTTACATATTTTGTATATTCTACAAATAAATAATTCCATAAAAAACACACCGAAATCAATGAATATATAGATACAATATAGATATAATTCATATTAAATGACACTTTTGACCGCTGGTATGGGTTCTCATTAAAGCTTACGAATTTATCCCAGCCATCACTATCTTTTATTGAATTTTTTGGTGTGTATTTCATTATTCATCTTTATACCTGGATCCCAAATGGCACCCTCCCATAGCCTCCCTCCCACACTGGAGCCCATATACTCTGTCATCCCTGTTACTGTCCACTGTGTTTTCAGTGTCCCCAGCCTTTCCCCAGTGCAAGTCCATTCACTGAGTCTAGTCAGCCTATCTAGAGTCCCTTGTTTTAGGAAGATCAGCTGTTCCTCATCTAGCAACAATCAGTCGCCAACATTCCTTTAGATAAGATTGGGATCTGCTGTTTATTTTCCAAGTTCTATGCTGGGTTACTATCTGGAAGTCTCTTGGGCCACCTTGGCCAAAAACTCAAAGGAAGGTATCGCCTGTCTGGCATTGTTTCTTGTTATGTAGACTTTAGCTATACACATGGACTCTTAAAGAAATATACTGCTCACTTTAATATTTGGTTATACTTTCCTTTTGGGTGTTTAAGACCAAACAGTTGGCCCACATAAACCAATTTATTTTACTCTTAAGGCCGTTTGAGGATCTGTTCCTCAGGGGTCACATGGGCTTGGGAGGAGCCCCTGGCTCCTTTCTTTTACCAGTTCCATCTATGTGAAGATAAGTCAACCATGTCTGGCTTCACTTGGAAGCATGGATGAGATGTTTCTTCTGAGTTGACCTTCCTCTTTGTAGATGAGACACTGGTTCAAGTCCATCTCATGGAGTTTCAATGGTCTCCATGAACAAGAGGACAGGTGACTCACCACAGTAACAGGACATTTTGAGGATGTTACACAGTCCCCTGGAACTTAGTCGACTTTGGACGGCAAGGAGAAGAAACTGTCCTTTAAGTCTCTTTGACCAGATTAGTATAGGCCTCAAAGTATTGCTATTAAGCATCCAAGGAGGTTAGTTCCACCAGTGTGGTACTTTTAATTACCATGCACTATGTAGATAAAGCTTAGGCAAACATCAAATATTCTCTGATAAACCTTCACTAGACATATATTTTTGTTACTTAAACTAGTTTAAGTACAATTTGTCAGTAGGTTGTTGGACTAATATGATTCCCTCCGTTTTTTTTAAACTAGCTAGGCATTATTTATCTCTCTCACTATCTAACCCTTCCACCATGGTTTCTCCATTTAAAGTGCCCCCATTTTTCCCATTTCACCCTTAATAAAACCCTTCTCCTATGGTCCTACCTCTCTTGAGCTCCTTTCCCTTTAACCCCAAGTTTCCTTGTGTAACCCTCTCTCACCCTCCCATTTAAATAACCCCATTTTTATCCATATCTCCCCTAGTAATACCTGTTTCCTACTGTTCTTCTCTCTCAGGTTCTTTCTTTTCCTTTACCCCCCTGGTTCCTTTTCATTATCCTAGTTCCTGTAGTTATTTCTGGATACGTACTTACATATAAGGATTTGGTGCTAGGATCCACATATGAGGGAGAACATACATCGTTTGTTTTTCTGAGCCTGTGTTACTTCACTTAGTATAATAGTTTCTAGTTCCATCCATTTACCTGAAAATTTCATGATTTCATCCTTTTTTACTGCTGAGTAGAACTCCATCCTATAAATGTATGACATTTTCATTATCCACTCATCAGTTGCGGGACATTTTTGTTGCTTCCATCTCTTAGCTATTGTGAAAAGAGACACAACAAACATGGCATACAAGTGTCTCTGAAATAGGATGAGTTCTTTGGGTATGTGCCAAGAAATGTTATAACTGGGTCAAATGGTAAGTTCATTTTTAGTTTTTTAAAAATTATTTATTTAATAACCACATGATTAGAAGAAGCATTTCATTACAGCATTAACATATTCAATAACAAAAGCCTCATTTTTAGTTTTTTAACGGTTCTCCACACTGCTTTCCATAGGGGTTGAACAAATTTGCAATCCAACCAGCAGTGGATGAGCATCCCCCTTTCCCCACATTCTCTCCGACATTTGGTATCATTTGTTCTCTTGATCTTAGCCAGGCTGACTGGGATAAGATGAAAACTTAAAGTGGTTTTAATTTGCATTTCCTTAATTACTACTGATGTTGAACACCTTTTAAGATGCTTAGCTGTCTTTATTTCTTCTTCTGGGAACTCTCTGTTTGCTCCTTAGCCCATCTTAATTGGGTTACTTCCTTTCTTGATTATTTGTTTTTTGAGTTCTTTATACATTCTGGATGTTAAACCTCTGTCAGATGTGTCACTGGTGAAGATTTTCTCCCACTCTGTGGGTTTTCTCTTCACTTCATTGTTTGCTTCTTTTGATGTACAGAAGCTTTTTAGTTTAACGAAGCCCCATTTGTTGATTTTTTTTTACCTTGTTTCCTGAGCAATTGATGTCTGGTTTAGAAAATTCTTTCTTACACCTGTATCTTGTAGGATATTGCCAATGTTTTTCTCTAACAGTTTCAGAGTTTGAGGCTTCACATTGAGGTCTTTGATCCATTTGGAATTGGCTTTTGAGCAAGGTGAAAAATAGGGGTTTAGTTTCATTCTTTACAGGTGGAGATCCAGTTTTGCCAGCACTATTTGCTGAGCATGCTGTCTTTCCTCCAGTGAATGTTTTTTGCCCCTTTGTCAAATATCAGGTGGCTGAAATTGCATGTACTCATATTTGGTTCTGCAACTTTGTTCCGTTGATCTATGTGTCTATTTTTGTGCCAATACCATATTGTTTTTATGACTATAGCTCTGTAATACAGTTTAAAATCTGGTATAATAATCCCCCTTAGCATTGCTCTTAGCGCTCAGGGTTGCTTTGGCTATCCGAGGTCTTTGGTGCTTCCATATGACTCTTAGGATGTTTTTTTCCAATTCTGTGAAGAATGTCATGGGGATTTTGGCTGGCATTGCATTGATTCTATAAATGGCTTTTGGTAGGATGGTCATTTTCACAATATTAATTCTTCCAAGCCATGAGCATAGGAGGTCCTTCCATCTTCTGATGTCTTCCTCAATTTCTTTCTTTAAAGACTTAAAATTTTCCTTGTAGAGCTCTTTAATGCAGACTTTTGTAGATTAATTTTGTAACCTGCCACTTTACTGATTGTACTAATAATTTCTAGGAGTTTTCTTGTGGAATTTTGGCATCTCTTAGATACATCATATTGTCTGCAAAAAGGGATACTTTAATCTCCACTTTTCCAATTATTACTATTTTAATTTACTTCTCTTGTCTTATAGCTCTTGCAAGAGTTTCAGACATTCTGTTAAAAATGATTGTACATAGTAGTCAGCCTTGTCTGTTTCCTGATTTTAATGGGAATGATTCCAGTTTTTCTCCATTTAGAATGATGTTGGCTGTAGGTTTGTTATATATGGCTTTAATTATGTTGAGGTATGTTCCCTCCAGTATAATTCCCTGTAGGACTTTAACATAAATGCATGTTGAATTTTGTCAAAGGCCTTCTCTGCATCTATTGAGATGACCATGTGGTTCTTGTCTTTGAGTCCATTTATATGATTTATGATGTTTATTGATTTATGTATATTTAACCATGCCTGAATCTCTGAAATAAAGCTAACTTTGCCACAGTGGATGATCTTTTTGTTGTGTGTCTATATGCAGTGTGCAAGTATTTTGTTGGGAATTTTTGCATCTATGTTCATTAAGGATATGGGTCTTTAGTTTTCTTTTTTGGTTGTATCTTTACCAGGCTTTGGTATGAGAGTGATGCTGGCTTCATAGAAGGAATTTGGAAGTTCTCCCTCCATTTTTATCTTTTTGAATAAATTAAGTAGTATTGGATACAGATCTTCTTTAAATGCCTGGTAGAATTCTGCTGTAAATCCATCTGGTCCTAAGCTTTTTTTAGTCGGGAAGCTTTGTATTACTGTTTCAATTTCTTTATGTGTTACGGGACTGTTTAAGCTGTTGATTTCTTCTTGGTTTACTTTTGGGGATTCCCATGCTTTTAGATACCTGTTCATTTCTTTTAGATTTTCAAATTTAGTAGCACATAGGTTTTTAAAGTGTTCCTTATAATGTTCTGGATCTTTTTGGTGTCTACTGTGATGTTTCCCCTTTTATCTCTGATTTTCTTGCTTTGGAGGTGCTCTTTCTTTCTTTTATTTAATTGGGTTAATGGTCTGTCAATCTTGTTTATCTTTTCAAAGAACCAGCTCTTGGATTCATTGATTCTTTGTATTGTTTTCTTTGTTTCTATTTCATTAATTTCTGCTCTGATTTTTGTTATTTCTTCTTGTCTGCTTGGTTTGGGTTTCATTTCTTGTTGCTTTTCAAATGTCTTGAGTTGCAATGTTAAGCCATTTAGTTATGTTCTTTCTGATTTTTTAATGTAGGCCCTTAGAGCTATAAAGTTCCCTCTAAGGACTGCTTTCAATGTGTCCCATAGGTTTTGTTGTGTTGTATTGTCCTTTTCATTTAGTTCCAGGAATACTTTTATTTCTTTTGTAATTTCTCTTTTGACCCATTCATCATTCAGGGGTGTGTTGTTTAATCTCAATGTGTTCATGTAGTTAATAAGGTTTCTTCTGGTGTTAATTTCAAGCTTTATTGTATTGTGGTCTGATAGAATGCATGGAATTATTTCAATCTTTTTGTATTTGTTGAGGCTTGTTTTGTGCTCCAGTATATGGTTGATTTTGGAGAATGTTCCATGGGGAGCTGAATAGGAAGTATGTTCTTTTGTGCTTGACTGGAATATTCAGTAGATGTCTGTTAGGTCCATTTGATGTATGGTATTGTTTAACTCAGATGTTTCTCTGTTAATTCTCTGTTCTGTTGACCTATCTAATGGAGCCAATGGGGTATTGAAGTCCCCTACTATTAATGAGTTGGGACTAATATGAGTCTTAAAGTCCTATAGTACTGTTTTTGTGAAGTTAGGTGCACCAGAGTTTGGTGAATATGTGTTCATGATGGTAATATTTTCTTGGTTAATTGTTCCTTTGATCAGAATGAAGTGACCCTCTTTATCTCTTCTGATTAGTTTAGTTTGAAGTCTATTTTGTCAGATATTTGAATTTCAACTCCTGCTCTTTTCTTGGTACCATTTGTTTGGAATATTTATTTCCATCCTTTCACCTTAAGGTAGTGCCTGTCCTTGAAAGTGAGATGGGTTTCTTACAGACAACAAAAAGATGGGTTTTGTTTCTTAACCCATTCAACATATCTGTGATTTTGACTGTAGCATTCAGTCCATTGATATTTAAAGTTATTAATGAAAGATACATGTTGATTCCTCTCATTTTGATTTCTGTTCACATTCTTGGTGTAACTGTGTGTTTCCACAGTTATACCTTCATTGAACTTCTTTCCACAACCCCTTGGGTATAGTCATTCCTTTCTTCAGCTCTTCAGCATTGCTTCAAGAAATATCTGAAGGGCTGCTTTTGTGGACATGAATTCTTTCAGCCTATTTATGTCACGGAAGATTTTTCTTTCCCCTCAACTGTAATAGACATTTTGGCTTTGTAAAGCAATCTGGGTTGGCATCTGTGGTCATTTAGAACTGGGAATACTTTGGTCCAGGCTCTTCTGGCTTTCATAGTTTGCATTGATAAGTCAGCTGTAATTCCTATAGGTTTTCCCTTATATGTGACTTGTTTTTCTTTTGCAGCTTTCAGTATTCTCTCTTTTTTCTGTACATTTAGTGTTTTTACTGTGATGTGCCATGGAGAGTTTCTTTTCTGGTCCTGTCTATTTGGTGTTCTGCATGCTTCTTGTATTTGTATGGGCATGTCTTTCTTTAATTTGGGGAAATTTTCTTCTACAATCCTGTTGAAAATCTGGTTCATACTATTATCCTGAGATTCTTCTCCTTCCCCTATGCCTATGATATATAAGTTTGGTCTTTTTATGGTGTCACACAATTCCTGCATATTCCATTCTTATGTTTTCTTAAATTTTTCATTATCTTTGCTTGAGTGATCCAATTTGTCCACTTTATCTTGCAGTCTTGATATTCTGTTTTCCATTTCATTTATCCTGTTGGTGAGGCTCTCTCCTGTTGTTTCTAATTGGCTTATTGAGTGTTTCACTTCCTCCTTCATTTCAGCCTGAGTATTCAATATTTCTTACTCTTTTTTAATTCATTCAGAAGTTAATCCCTATCTTCTTTCAGTTCTTTGATTTCTTTATGTGTTCTTTAAATTCACTGAATTCTTTTATCATGTTTATAATTGTTCTTTTGAGTTCCATGTCCTGTGTTTTCTATAGGGGGTTCTCACTGTACTCCTCTACAGGACTATTGGTACTTGGTGGGGATGTATTATTTGTGTTCTTCATGTCACTTTTTTTGCTGTGACTTTGGCATGTGGATTTCTTTTGTAGTTTCTGATTCTTGTGTGAGACTCAAGCCTTCCTTTGTTGTGTTTAGATCTGCTTGTGTTTGTAAACTATATGTGCCTTTATGGTTTATTTGTTGAATATAAAGAGCTAGTTGGTCTAGGCTTCAGGGTCTATCTTTTGATTTTATATTGGAGTGACCAGATGGCTTTCCTCTTACTATTCAGGAGTTCCCACAGAGGCCTAAGTCAGATGAGGATCAGATGCTCTCAGGCTTTCTCCTAAGGTCCGGATCCCTCTAGTCAGCAGGCACAGTACAATTTGGGAGGACTGCTCGGTAGAGTTAGGATTCAGGACTCTCAGGCAGTCAGAGAAGGAGGCTGGTCTCAGAAATCCAGGTTGGGGGTGGGACAGCCAGGGATGAAGGCTGGTCTCAGATATGCAAAGGTGGGGAGGGGAAGAGAACAGGCTTTGAGGGCTTCAGGGGACTAGACTGAGGAATTGGGTTGGTCTGGGTGCAGAGGATCAGGAAGCAGTGGGGAGTCTGGGGTGCCAAGAGAAGAAATGGGCCAGTGCCCATGCTAGGAGGACAGTCAGGTTAGGGGAGGTGGGAGAGCGAATGAGGTTATGGGAGTCAAGGCTCAGTGGGTGTGCTTGAATTTACCCAGGAAAGGTGCTGGCCTCAGGAAGTTGAGGGTTGGGCTGGCCAGGGATTAAGGCTGATCTCAGGTGTGCAAAGGCAAGGTCAGGGAGGGAACAGGCTTTGAGGACTCCAAGGGACTAGACTGAGGAATTGGGTTGGTCTGGGTGCACAGGATCAAGAAGCAGTGTGGAGTCTGGGCCAAGGGGTTAGTCCTAAGTCTGCAGTGCCAAGAGAAGAAATGGACCAGTGCCCACACAAAAAGGAGAGATGGGGTTGGGGAGCTGGGGGAGTGAATGAGGTTGTGGGAGTCAAGATGCAGTGGGCAAGGTTGAACCTACCCAAGAAAGATGCTGGCCTCAGGAAGTTGGGGGTTGGGCTAGGCAGGGATGAAGGCTGGTCCAGGTATGCAGGTTGATCCAGATATGCAAAGGTGAGATAGGGGAAAGAACAGGTTTTGAGGGCTCCAGGGAACTAGACTGAGGAATTGGATTGGTCTGGGTGCAAAGAATCAGGAAGCAGTGGGGAGTCTGCGCCAAGGGGGTAGTCCTGAGTTCTGAGATGCCAAGAGAAGAAATGGGCCAGTCCAGCCACCACTATTGAATCTATTTCATAATTTACAGAGGTCTGTGTTCCCTTGGCATCTGGGAAAGCTTTTACTTGATTGTGAGAATCCTTTTTGTATTTGGGGGGGAAATAGCTCCCTTTCAGTGGTCACAGGGTAAATTCAAGGTCTAGGACCATGTTTTATGGAAAGGGCTGATTCATCACACCATCCATTTCCCAAGGCATCTGGAGCCCTGCACTGCTCATAGTCATACATATGCTGAGCTCCCTTCACAGCTATCTATACATTTCTTTTCGACTTGTCCCCAGCAGCTGCTCTAGTTGAAGAGCTGGGATTTTCCTGAAGATAAAATTTACCTTGGCCTTGGATTTTCATTACACCTTTTTGCATGTATGGAATTCCTGATTTTTAGGGAATAACTTGCAAACCTGAGTAGAGATTTCAAGTTCATTATTTGGCTACAAAATATTCAAAGATACTTATAAGCCTAATGTGCTGAAAATTGCCAATTTTTGAAGGATTCTTGGGGGAATCTCTTTTTGGAACAAGGTCTCACTATGCCACCCAGGCTGGCCTGGAACTCCTGGGCTCAAGGGATCATCCTGCCTAATCCTCATAAATAGTTGGGACTTCAGGTGTATACCCTGTACCCAGCTTAGAAGGGGTATTTTTAACTGGTGGCTTTATTCAGCTGTATTTCTGGTTTTTGGAGTAGCAGGAGACTGTTTTCATATCTACCCAACACTTCCAGTGGCAGAGTAGAACACAGGCTTGCCATCACATACCCACCAGCTGCTAAACAAACACTCAGCCCATGTAATATTTGAACCTTCTTTCATCTCTGCAAAGCTGCAGTTCAGTCTTACCATCTAGTAATGCTGTGAAAACTACATGCCAATAACCTTTCATCTGATATTATCTCACTTATGATACTGATCATAAACATTACAATTCTTTAAAATTGTGTAAAAGCAAAACTCTTCTACTGGAAAGATTGCTGTGCCCAACTAGACTTGAAGCCTAGCTTGTCCATGGAACCTCACCAAGGCCTTTCAATGTCTTGCTCCCAAAGCTGTTAGTATAGTTGTTTTCTCATTTTTCCTCTCCTTGACTGTAGAAGCCTTGACTTTAGAAAGAGGATTTAATCAGCCAAAGACCTCCTTCACCTCTTCTGTGCCTGCTTGGGGCTAACTCTGCTGTACCTCAGAGTGTTATCAGTCTCAGATTCCCCAGACTTATCTGGAACAATGAGTGGGACACAGGTTCCATTTCACTTCAGGGAACATGTCTGAATGTGTGGCAGCGAATCAGCTTCATTGCCATACAATGATAGGAAAAATTGGAAGATTCTCAGTTGGGTTTCTAGCAAATGTTGATGTGAAAGTCTAGAAATAAGGGGGACAGACAATGGGAATTAATGAGAAGCACATTTGCATAAATGCATGTCATTTCCCACAGTTCCCTGTGAGTGAAGCAAACACATGTACACTGGAGGAGCTTCCCAGTGCTGTTGGCAGCCTCTGTTCCAGCTTCTTGCCCTTGAGCAAACTGCATCCCTGAATGTCAGAATGCCCTGATCTCCAGAAGAAGGGCAAGTAGTCGGAAGAGGCGGCTGTAGCACCGATAGGCACAGAAGCAAGAAGAGCCTGGCCCAGCTGGAACCTCCTGCTTTGACAGTTTTTGTTTAGAGAAGGCTTCAGGGGGCCCTGGAATTCTGCAAGAGATAAAGTTAACAGTGCCTCTGCCTGGCGTAGCTTTTCCCTTGTAGTTTTAGCAAGAGGTGTTAAGACCATCAGGCCTTTGCCTTCATAAGGGCAGCTCAGGACTTCACCTGTTCCTTACTTCTCAAAAAAACACATTTTTGGCCAAGCATGGTGGCACACGCCTTTAATCCCAGCACTCGGGAGGCAGAGGCAGGTGGATCTCTGTGAGTTCAAGGTCAGCCTGGTCTACATAGTGAGTTCCAGGATAGCTGAGGTGACAGGGAGACCCTGTCTCAAAAAAAAAAAAAAAAAAAAAAACAAAAAAAACAGGCCCTTGACTTTCTTGATCTCCATGCATGTTGTCCATGTACACTGACAAGTTTCTCTGAGAGCCAGCCAACTGTGGTCTGTGGGCTAAACAACAACAGCTGATTGGTTTGAAAGTATAGCCTTATGAGGTTGGTTCCAGGCCCAATCAGGTATGGCTGCTTGTATAACAGCTACTCAGGACCACAGAGCCTGAACAGTGACTGGCCCTTCACAGAACAGTCTGTTCTCTCCAACCTACTTGCATTGCCATGCAAAATCAAGCTTGTCTGGGTTCTATGTCTTTCTTAGCTTTCCAAATTGTGCCCATGGCTAAGACTTTTCTATCATCTGAAGTTCCCTGCAAGCATCAGCAACTTCAGGAAGGTTTCCTTGCACCCTAGATTGATCTTAGTGCTCTTAGGGAATAAAGTCTATGCCTGGAGCCTATGCACAAGAGGTTCTACTAAGTAATATGTTCTGGATGTTTGCTAAATAGATCCACACTGCTGTGCATATTGCCATTGAGAGCAGATTATATGCTCTTGGTACACTGGTTTGCTACAAGTTGAATGGCAGGTGCACTGGAGCATCACCATATATAACCTGCTGTCAAGCAAAATTAACTTTGCCAGGCCTGGCTTGAATCCTATCCAAGGGATTTTAGACAGAGGTGTCAAGTGAGCCACCTTCTGATTCTAGTTTTAATCAGCGTGCTCTCTCAATAAGAACCTCATGGGCCCAGATCTGGTTGAAAGGCCCCAGAGCCACTGACAGAAGGCATGCTGTTCTCTCTCTCTGTGAGTGCCAAAGGCAAGTACTCTCTTGAGCCTCCAAGAAGGGCTGTGATTCTGAGATCCTATTAGATAGCACCCTTCCTAAGCTTCACCTGCAAAGGATCCTTCTATTTTTGGTTGGATTGCCAGAAATGTAGCTAATATAGAAAATTGATATCAGGAGACACACACTAGGGAAATAGCTAGGTATGGATTTCTCAGTATAGAAATGCTGGGTACACACACACACACACACACACACACACACACACACACACACACAAACAAATATAAGAATGGGAGTAAAAACAAACACACAAACAAATGCATGATTACAACTTATTGTAGCACTAAATAATTAGGAAAAAAATTGTACTTAGCTAAATTATATCTCATTCTACTGTATGTAATTGCAGGTTTCTTCATGTTTATTTAAAACCTAGTTAAAAGATGACTTAAAAAGAGATAATGCAAGATTTAAGAATTCAAAGCTAAGAAGAGAAAACAATCTTGGAAAAGTTAGATATAGTGATTTGCTTCAAAATTGACTGTGATATTATCATGGTGAACCCTCGGGACTTATGCATTAGGACTAATTCAAATTTTGCTTTTCAAGGAATTATAATATTTGATATGAAATAAAATCTTTTCTTGGCAAGGACATGAAAGCTGTCACTCCTATTTAAAAAGGTTCTGGCAGGCAGGATTTGGTTTCTCCAGAGCCACTGATGACTACGCAAGAATTAAGTACAGTTTCTGCAGGGGATACTGGTTTGAGGACCTCTACCCCAACAGATGCCGGCATCCATGGATTCTAGCAACTCCTATAAGATGATGCAGCATTGGCATCTGGTCTATGTGCCTGCTCCCTTGAAGTTCATTTCTAGCATAGTTAAAAAGTTTATTATTGTGTAAATGCTCTATAAAGAACCATCCTGCTATATTGTTTGAGGGATAACAAGGAAAGGAAAGAGTCTGAATATGTTCACTTACAGATTCAATTTTTTTCTTCAAAAATTTTCCAGCCATGGTTGATTGAATCCACAAATGAGGAATTCATGGGCTATATAATGTGCCTATTCTGGCTCTTTTCCCTTCTCCTGTTCCTTTTTGTGATTTCAGAAAACAAATGTTAACTGAAAGAAACTCTATAGTTTGTCTAATCCAATACTTTCATGTGAAGATGATATAATCAAGAGTTAGCAGGAAAGAGATTGGCTGGAGGTTCCTATGGAGTTTCTTGGTTGAGATTTGTACCTACATGTCTTACCCCTGACCTGGCATTGTATGTCCTCTTGATTCCTGATCCAAGCTGAGAGAAAGAGCTCTAGAATATAAAAGCCACAATCGGTCACAAAGGCAGAGCTGCAGTGATGCAGCACTGTATGACTGGCTGGGAGATAAGCTAATTCATCAACTGGGCTTCCTGGTCACCTTGGAAAAGAGAGCTGGATAAGACTCTGAAAAGCCAAGTGTTGGTTGGTTTAATTTAAATTTATTCCCTGACATCAGTGATGCTACACAGGGACCATGTCCGAAATAGAAGGCATTACATGAAATAGCATGACCCTTAGTAAAACTTTAGATGAGCAGTGGTACTTTAGAGTAGTGGTACTTTAGAAGTATCAGTGGATCCATGGACTCATTGCTGCTCTCTTTGTTTTGTTAATTAATGGAATATTTTAATTTTAAATATTGTTGGCAGTAAAATTTCTCATTACAATTCTGAAGAAATAAGAACTTACCAATAGTCATCTCTTCCATTACCTGGTATCTCCCAAGAATCACATGTAGTATATGAAAATTCCAATAGTAGCCTATGACATAGTTCTCAACATTCTGCTTTTGAACTGGACTAGCTGCTGGTGGTGGATGATCTACTTAACACAGCAGTGGGGAACCAGGCTAGAAGGACACTAGCAGGAATACATGTGTTGTGGAGGACAGCAAATTTTTCCCATTGCTTAACAAGCATCATGGTCCCTTCTGGCTCCTGCATATTCTACATGTAGCATCCCTCTGTTCTTGAAATGCTATAGCACATTCTGAGTGTAATTTATAAAATGAGATGCTGCTAATTCTCGGAGAAGCTCCGTAGTGTTTAAATCTTGGCAGCAAAACTTGACAAACTAAAAAGTCGGGGTTTGTCCTGACTGTTGCAACAGTTTTCTACGTGCTTTTGCTTCCAGAATAGAGCATCTGTTGTGAATTTCCACTGGGTTTCATGAGACTGAATGTTTCAGAGCATCTCTGAGCTTGTGGCTGTGCACCTCTCCCTCATCTCCACCCTCATCATTCTTAATTATTAGATAGTTTAAATATCTTGCTTCAGAGCCACAGCATAGTTGTCTTTGTTGGGCACTGATCTACTGAAAGGGTCCCATGCCTAAACCAAGCATTTTGTTCCTTTCTAGTATTAGTTTCCTGGATTACCAATCACCTGATGTGGGGCTACTGTAAATACAGTGAAGCTATATTAAAGGCTTTCTTTTAGATATGGGGGCGATATGGAAGAACTAAATCCCCTGCACAAAGATAAATCAAAATGAAAGACAAAATTATGAGAGCCAAGTTGGGAAGGGAATGAAATGGAATTTTCTGTATCAGTCAACATTTGGAAGATTTGGAACCACTTCAGGAAGTCTTGGAGCTGCTGATAGCATACAAAGCAGACAGCTGCCTTCTCAGTTTGAAGCCTGTCTCAGACTCCCTTTCCTTTTTCCTCTTTCCCGGTTTCCTTCTAATTTTAAACAGGTAAGCAGTGTGAGAGGAAATAGAGAAATGATAATAAAGTGTGGGGGGATCACAGTAAAGAACAGTAGGAACAAAACCAACCTCTCATTCCTCCATGCATGACATGGAAAAGCAAAATGTCATAACAAAGACTTTGGCCTCAGCTGTTTCAGGGCCTTGGCACTGACCCATAGGAAGGGTGGTCTGGTTTCCATGGATTCATATTAGTGGACTAGTGACAATCTTGTGTCCAAAACAATAGCCTAAGTTGTCCCTCACCCAAAGAAGCCTTACCTAATCACTTTCACACCTCCACTTCAAACATTAGAACCAGCTGCCTGGTCAGCAAGATGGCTCAGCAGGTAAAGGCACTTGCTGCCAAGCCGGAAGGCCTAAGCTCAATCCCCAGAACCCATATGATAAAAGGAGAGAATCCATTCCTATAAACGGTCATTTGACTTCCACACCTGTGTCATGGCACAAGCATATATTCACACACACACATACGCACACACGTGTGCGTGCGCGCACACACACACACCTGCATATACAAGAAATAAAAGAATAAGTAAATAAATAAACAAATATTTTAAAAACGAAGTGAGCAAGGTGACTCAGGAAGTATAGGTGTCTGATACCAAGCCTGTGGACCCAAGCTTGTTCCCCAGGACTCACATGGTAGAGAGAACCAACTCCCAGAAGTTGTCCTCTGACCTACATGCACATGTTGTGGCACCACACATAAAATTAATTAAGTTGTAATAAAAAGAAAACCAGCTGCAGAAATCCATCCTATGCCCCACTCAACCTAACCCCAAACACAAAACAGAACCCAAGACCTCCAGGAAGAAAGTCTTGTTTTCTGACACCTTCCTTTTACTATGAATAAGAAACATCCTCACAGCAAGATAAGCGCTCTATCTTCCTCTGGGTCCTACTTCAAACAGGAATTCTAGTAATGTAGAAAGTTTAATAATGTATCACTGGAAAAACAAGGTGGATGTGTTATGTGTTTACCCATAACCAGCTACAAATATGTGATGATGGTGTTCACCTCTCATCCATCTCTGGAAGGAAAAGACCCAAGAAAATTTGGTTTCTTTTGTAGCAGAATTTCATTGGCTATTGAAATAAATTGCTTATGTATAAAATATTTTTTATAAGCTGAAATAACTTACTGAGGATTGTCAGCCTTTCTTTCCCTGGAGATTTTTAATTAAAGTAAAGGATCATCCTTCACCTGCTCTGCCTAGAAACACAAGCCATTCTGTGGGAATCTTTGACTTGGCAACCGTGCTGCCTCCCCTACATGCAGGACTGTGAAGGCTGCTGAGGAAACAAAGGATGAGAGAGTGGGCAGCGAAGCGTTCTCTGCTCAGGATGGAGCACTCATTGATATTCTCGGGTCTTTAGTTTAAATGGAGAACACTGAGTCCACTAGGAAAGATCATATTTATTGGCATTAGTTGATCAGCCAACTGACTAGTAGGCAATATACAAATCAAGATGGAGACAACAAAAAATACTATATGTTCCTCCCTGCCTTCAGCAGATAAATATTTGTAAAATTAATTGTGCAAGGAAAACTATGATATTTTAAAAAATATTTTATTATTTTTATTTTACGTGTATGAGTGTATTGCCTGCATGTAAGTGCACCTATTTTGTTCAATGTCCACAGAGGTCAGAAGAGGGCATCAGATCCCCTGAACTGGAGCTATGGACTGTTGTTAGCCACCCTGTGGATGCTGGGAACTGAACCCGGGTCATCTGCAAGAACAGACAGTACTCTTAACTGCTGAGCCATCTCTCCAGCCCTAGACTGATATTTAAAGATGAAAAGTAAGTAAACTAAAGGAAAGTGCTTCACAGATAAAGGAAGAAGAGAAAAGAGGAAACACTGAGCCAAGCCACATTAGGGCCATAAAGTATGGTGTCCCAGTTCCGATCTCTCTTGTCTTTGAATGACTCTAGTTTGAGGAAAATAATTTTCCATTGGGGGGGAAAGAATGGTTGAATTATTTGTATCTTTGAATCTAAAATAATAGCCAATTCTTACCTTCTTTTCTTTCCAGGATATTTATAGCTGAGAATTTCTTGTGAATTTCCTAGGCAGCTCTAAAGGGCTGTGGACTGAAGAAGATTCCAATGAGTAAGACATTCAAAAGAATTACAGTTGCTAGGTGAGCCTCAACCAATCAGAACAAACTTTGCCTGCCAGATATTTGTACTGTCCTATTGGAACAGAAGTCAGTCAAGTGGGGACTTGGTGATGAATAGACTTTGATCCTCTCTGGGGTCTTTGTTGTTAACTGTCTATGTGAGGAAGGTTTGACAGGTCTGCTTGCCTCTGACATTAGTTCTGCATTGCACTTGTTATTTATCTGAAGTCTCTTTTAACGGTCACACGCAGCAGTGAATTAAGTGAAAACCTCAGTTACCCCATCATGGCGGATTTCAGGCTTCCAGAAAGTTGACTCAAGAGTCTCTTTAGTGCGACTTTCTACTTTATTGCTTGAGAACTGAAGGGAACCTGACTTCATCACATCTCTGAGGTGTTAACAAGTGCCTGCCCTGTTTTCCTCTGCAGTGAAGTTCTCTTGCTGTACAACCCCTCCTACCTGTGAGTAGAGCCTCAGAAGGTGACTTGTCTCTTGCAAGCAGTGGGAAGCTTTGAGGCAGACGCTGTGATTTGGGGCGACTCGAAGCAAAGAGCAGTACGCCATCTGTCGCTTTCAATGTCTGTATCTGTCTCCTCTGTGTAGAATAATTTTAAAGTGCAAGCTTAGCAATAACTACTTTGTATCTTTGTGGGGCTTTTTATCAGTGTATTTATACAAAGAGAAATGCAATTGGGCCATCCATGTGACAGCCATTAACAGCCTACAACAGATTTCATTTATGACCCGGATTAAGTGGAATTTCTTATTGCATTGTTCATTTAATAACTTTACTGTACTCTGCAAACTCGGTCAACCACAGCTAATTCCTACCTGAAAGAACAGCTTCCCTAAAGTATGCATTGATATACACTATATGCCCAACATAATTCAACTGTATTCAGTTGACTGGAGTTCATGTCTACATTCATTTGTGCCAGTCTTATCTTCCCGTGACTTTAAAGTCTGACCTTCCTGCTCTCTTTGTACAAAATTACAATCTTATTTTTCCCATTCAGTGTTGGAGGAAAGTGCTATGATGTTTTTATTGTGAAGCTGGAAGAAGGAGGTGATTGATAATAGAAAACCATACCTCTAAAGTTCACTGTGATAACTAAATTCAAAACAATATCTAGAAAGGTCAAAGCAATTTTTATTTTTAAGGCTTAAAATAGCAACCAGTTAAGCTTCAAAAGCATTTAGCCAACATATAAAGACAGCTCAAAAAATAAAAGTAGTTGCACAAAACTTCTATTCTAAATTTTACAGTACTTAATTTTAAATAAGATTTAAAAGGCACATTCAAAAAATATTAAATACATAGCAAGAAAATTCCAGTGTGACTGTTACACAAGTGCTTATTAAATATTTGTTTATAAACAAACTGATGACTACTTTTTTTTTGTCTTTTTTTTTTTTTTTGAAGCAGGGTCTCTCTGTAGCCCCAGCTGTCCTGGAACTCACTATGTAGACCAGGCTGGCCTTGAACTCACAGAGATCCACCCGCCTCTGCCTCCCAAGTGCTGGGACTACAGGCATGTGCCACCAAGCCCGGCTTGATGACTACTTTTTAAACATGTCAATGTATCCATTTTCTAATGTTTAAATATTCTATATATAAGTTCCAACATATTTAATTTTTTGTATCTCACTGCAATTTCTCAAAAGGGTTCACAAAGAACTTTCTTACTTAACTTATTAACATTGTGTGTGTATGCATGAGTGCATGCATGTATGTTTGTCTATGGGTGTGAATGTGAAGCTCAGACCATAACTTTTAGGAGTTAGTTTTCTCCTTCACCTACGTGAGTTATGGGGATGCAACACAAGTCGTCAGGCTTAGCGGCACATGCTGCTACCTACTGAGCCATCTTACAGACCCATGTCACAAAGAATTTTATATAACTATCTGGTGTTAAATATGTTCACATTTGATCTTCAAATGAAATAACAAGTAAGTTACTTTCCCAAAGACGCTTGGAGGAACAGAACTGGAAAGAATATGTTTTCTTTCTATTATACAGTCTAAATGTGGTTATGTTTATTTCCAGAAAAACTCATGGTTATTGCTATGATGAGTCATTACTATTTTTTCATGTTGAAAATGGTAAAAGAAAAATTATGTCTATGCCTTATGTCTCCCAATCAATACCATTTCCACATCTTGTCATTCCCTGCTAACGATTCCTGACAGTGACCAATGTCCAGCATTATGTGAGGAAGCAGTAGCTTGTGTTTATCCACTGTGTTTTGGATAGCCTCATTCACCTCCACCAGCCCATTCTTCCCATATTCTTCCTGACCTGCTACTTAGCTTATGATGCTAAAACAGATTTTACAAGGCAAGGTGCTCTTTTACAATAAAAAGTCTGGTCTTTATATAACTTATGATGAAGAAAAAACATGGTCATTTGCCTTTGACTATAAGACAAGCATGCAGGAGTGGGTCAAAATCACCTGAAAATGTAGCAACCACTGGAAGCCCCCAGCATCTCTCATAGTTCAGTTTGTCCATGCAGAATGGCCAGGGTGATGTAGAAAGTCATGTGAAAGAAAAGTTCCCAAAAAGAACTGCACCTTGGACTCCTGTAAGGCTGATTTCACTCCAGAGACTGTGGAGAGTTTGGTGCAGATACAGAGTCTAATTACCATTTATCTTGGGCCATCTTTAGCCTCCTAAACAGCCATTCCTTACTCACCTCTGTTTCTGATCTAACATCCTGTGATTAACATATAAAAACCTTTTAGACTGTATTAACTTAGCATTCCACCAGGTCTCATCGATCCAAAAGCTAAGAATGTCATCAGATAACATCTGAGACCTATTGTAAGAACCTTCCACTTTGCTGTGACCTGCCTACTGAATGTATCCACCAATGGATTTGGAAAAGTGTCTTGATTTATGACTTTTCTTTATTCTGTTACTATAAAAATGTAAGACAACTGTTACCACACTGGAACATGGAATGTGGGGGAACCTGAATCTGTGTTCCCAGGCCATCGTCACTCATATTTAGCTCCAGAATAAACTATCTCTTATCTTCTTTGAGGTGCAAGTTACACTTCTGCATCAACAGTCACTGGGTTGTAAACCTTTCCATCCATGTGTTTCTTATGATTGTCTTTAAGATTTGCATAAATTATCATTTCAGCAATAGAATTTGACTGCTGATGATAGTTCACAATGTAATGCAGAAACTGGTTGAGTTATAGGCCAGTGAGCCTAATGACTCATGAAGTGTACCACCTACATATCAAACTTCTCTAATCAACAGATGTGAATGTATGCATTAAAGTGAAAAATGAGTCTGAGTTCGAGCAGGCCCACATGAGATGATTATTATCTAAACTAAGAAGTAAGCAGTAGATCACTCTGGACTGGCAGTGAGTCATAAAGGATCCCCCTAGACTTGGGAACAGAAATACACAACACGCAAGACACGAATCTCAGACCATTAACTCTATGACTGCTGTTGCCCAAAGAAAAGTACAGAATCCATGTGGGGTTTTATGAGGGAAATGTTTGAGTGGTTTAGACGTACTAGATTTGACATAATGGGGTGAATGGAAATTCAACAGGCCAGTATAATTGTAAGCCAAATCTCACAGACTGTATTTGAAAAATATGAAGCACTTGGTTATGTTCTTTCTTGATGGAATTGTCCTCTACCTACTTCTGAGATCAGGGGAAAATGGACCCCACAAGACTCTTGACCCCTTCCTCTGAACACTGAAGACCATTGTGCTCTTGAGGCTTGGCTCTGCCTCTATTCAAAACAACACAAAACAGTACTCAATGACATTCCTGGCAATTTGGGAATTCCTGATGGCTTCCATGAGGCCCTTAGGAGTCATCTACTGCCCTCTATAACCTTTAATTCCTCTACCTTCCATGAAGTCTTTGAAGCTTCCTCTGCTTTGCTTATTTTTAGGTTCACACACAGCCCTTCACTGATGCCTGAACTTCACCAAGCTCGATTTTCAAAGCCTTGCCTTGCAGACATTGTCCTGGTCACAGTGGGGAACTGTCAGGCTGCTGCTCCAGGCTACTGCCTATGGACTCAAAGGGAAGAAGTACCTGGGGATTAGGATGTTGGAGAAAAACTTGGTGCCTCCAAGCAGATGACTCATCTTCATTGGTAGAGCTTCCAATGATTGCTAATTACTCTGACTTTTGCAAGAATGCCTTCCACTAACCAGCCCATGGCTTTCATGCTCTTTAGACTGGTGTTTTCTCTCCTTGCTGTCACTGTCATGTGGTAATTCCCACTTCCCCTGCCTTTAATTTGACAAATTATATTTTATATTAGAGATAACAGAGATAAATAAGAAGTAGGGTCCCAAAGGGTAACTAACTTCAAGGGCCCTTACTAAACCTGTCTTTTGATAAGGGACATATTTTCTTCATACAACTGATTGTATCAGGAAAGAAAAGAATAGGGAATTTTTTATATCAAATGTAGTTGAGATCGTCTTCCTATTTTTTTTTTTTCTGTTCTTGATCAAGACATCCCTAAGGTGACTAAGTGGTATGCATATGAAAAGGAAAAGGGGGCCAGTGTAGTCCAAAGTACAGTGTCAAGGCTCAGAGAGAAATGGGTCAAGATGGTAGAGACAACAGAGAGTGAAGAGGAAAATGAGGTGGGGAGATGTATATCTCAGCCCCCAAATCTATAGAATCATTGTGGTCAGAAGAGTGTCCCTGAGGGCAAAGGGACCCTATCTCCAGATTTCAGGGCCCAAGAAGAAGCTATCTGTGCTGGAGAGCAATGAGCATGTGTCACAAGGAGATTGACCAAATATGTATATGTAAAGTCAAGAATTGGGGGAGTCAAGTTTTTCAAATCCTGAGAAGGACACTGCAAACACAGAAAGCAAGAAAAGGAAAATGAAATCTGTGGACAGATTACAAGTAGAGGTACATGATGAACTCATAATTTCTAATATATGATAGATAATGGAAATAAACATAAGATACAACTATGTAAGATGTGTATATTTTGTAGCTCTGTCCACTGAAAGGGTCTAGACTAATAACATCCTATATTTGTTTGCTTTCATTGCTATAACAAAATTCTTGAGGCTGGATTAATTTATAAAGAAAGACTTATTTAGCTCACAGTTTAAAATCTAAAATCAAACAACCCCAGTGGTTCAGCCTCTAGTAATGGTCTAGCAGTAGATGGCTGTGATGGCTAATCCTGGGTGTCAACTTGACTAGATCTGGGATTAACTGAGAGAGATCTTCTTGATTGGATCATCTGAAGCTGGAAGACACACCCTAAATGTGGGTGTTACCTTCTGATGGCAGCCCGTATAAAAGGCCATGGCAGAGGAGAGCACTAGCTTTTTCCTGCTTGCCTTCTCTCTTGCTGGTGAGTTCATCTTGCTGCTGTAGATTGAAGACTAGCCAATCTTTTGGAATTCATCAGACCTTCAGCTCTAGATTGGGACTACTGAGACATCCAGCCTTGTGGACTGAGCGACTACCAGATTCTCAGCCTCTCCAGTGTGGTGCAGCCATTGTTGGACTACTCGGACTCTATCCTGTGAGCTAATCTGCTAAATCCGTGTGTGTATGTGTGTGTGTGTGTGTATTCATTCTACTGGTCCTATTTCTTTAGAGAACTCTGACTAATACAATGGCATAAGGATGAGACAGAGAGAAAGATGGGAGGGAGGAGGAGGAGAAGGAAGAGGAGAAGGAAAAGGAGGAGGAAGTGGAGAGGAGGAGGAGGAGGAGGAGGAGGAGGAGGGCGAATAGAGTGGTCAGATTTGTCATTTTATAGACACCTCAAAAGTGAGTTGAAGAAAAAAATTAAAGCATTTTTCAGGAAAATTTCCATCAATAACCAGTTGGACAAGGCTATTTTAACAGTATGTCTCATGTAACTCAATATATCCAAGGTGTCTTTTGAGCATTTATTCAATATAAAAATTACTGAGAAACACTGTGCTCTTTTTCACTTAGTCATAAAAGCACGGTATATATTTGCACTTATGGTTCACTTGCCTGGCAACATGTGGCTCATGGCCATGGCACTGGACAACTTAGCTCTGTCTCCAAAGTGTATCTATATCCTAACTCATAACCCCATCCCTCAGACACTCCATTGTATGTCTGCTATTGCCTTCCCTCACACTGTCTTCCTCAAGCTGAAACCCTTTCTTTTACTTATCTCTACAAATATCACGTACTTCAAAGAGTCATCTTGTCAACTCCTCTCATCTATCAGTCAACTCCTCTCTTCTATCAGAAGGACTGTGCCATACACAGCAAACGATTTATAAATGGCTCCCATTCGTGATGTATAATTTAGGGGACATATGATTTCTGCATGCCTATCACTATGATCTCAAGAGCTTCCAGAAGAATTTCAATGTACTCCTGATGCTTGACATATCTTTATGTAAGCAATTTATTTGAGTTGGAATGTAATTGCTCATAGTCTTAAGTTCACATTAAAATAGCTCAAAACGGGAATCTATGTCATTGTATAGAAAAGAATGCTGGTCTGGGAAGTTTCAAGAGATATTTTTTATAATATAACAAAATATTTTTCTTTATAGTTACCATTCATTAGACCATTAAGATCTTGAAAACAACTAATAACACCACCCAAAAATAGAGGAATGGATATGTGTTGTGAAGCTAACACCCCAGGGTAAAGAAGGCCCTCAGCAGAAAGGACTGTTAAGGGAGCTGCCTATGGGTGGAAGCTGAGGAGAACTGTAAGTGACCATCCAAAAGAGAGGCCCTACTCAGGCCAAGAGGAGGACCCAGCAGTGAGTAAAGAGCCCTTGTCCCTGACTTCCAACACCAGAGTGCACGAAGCTTCACACTAAGATAGTCAGGTGGAGGACTCTGCCCCATTCTCTTTCCTTTTTCTGTTCCAACCCTGATAGTCTTACATGGCGGCCAGCTAATCTGTAACTGGGCTGTAGAGGGGAGACATTTTTTTTCTTAGAAATAAACATGGAAGTAATAAATCACATATTGGACTTTATATTCCAAACCTTGAATCTGATTCAAATTGATTATGGAATATTTTTTCACTTAGGGATGATCCAAAAAGCCCAGAATAGCCCAAGTGTACAACCAGGGTCAGGGACAGAACCATGTTAAGAGATGAGGGGACTCATTATAAGCCTGTTTCTGGCAACACCTTTCATGAATCCTATGTGTTCAATTACTGATTGACCATCAGAAAGCAGAAGCCATCAAAAACTCAGGCACATAGGAGGTAATGATAAATGTTCAAGTGTTTAACAAATGAATCAGTTATTTATCCTTAGTGAGTCACTGAAACTTGTTGAAAAATTGGTAATTGGAGAGGAAAGTTCAAGTAGAAGAAAAGAATTCAAGAAGGTGCTATGAACACATCAGAAAACTGGTTTGTGATTCAGAGAACAATGTACTGATTTTAAACTCTTCCCAGAAATTTTGTATTTTACTACTGAGTGAATATTTTCACATAAATATAGTTAGTTCTCAAAGGGCAGAAAAAAGCCCCAAGGCTTCTGCATATTAAGCATTCCATTTTGACGTGGCCAGGGTGAGGGTGTTGCAAGATGGTAGCTTAGGGTGCAAAATTTAAGGAGGCTCCTTCTGAGAACCTACCTTGCCTTGTACAAACCAGAGAGAGACTGACAACCAGGTCCTGAACAAGAAGGCTGATCCAAAAGGACTTTGTATCTGGATAAGTTTGTTCTGGGTAACCAGATGGAGCCGTAATAACAGAGGGATCAACCAGAGGAACAAAATCTGTTGTCACTTGTAAGAGGTGAGCAAGTGTTTGAGGAATGCCAGACTCAGCCAGAAAGCGAGGATTTGTGTTGAGTCAGAAGGAAGGTGGGAAGTGAAGAGCAAAGACAGATGGGATGTGCTAGGCCAGGGACAGAACTAAAAGCAGGCACATCGTCTATTTGGATGATCTCATGCATATGTTTGCCTAGGCTGGAGGTAAATCGGCGGTGGAGCAGATAGACTATGAACATCTCAGTTTCCTCATCTGTAAAATATTCCTAATGTCTTCTTTGAATGAATGTTAGAATGAAAGGTTATTGTTTCCAATTTCTGTTTTGTAGGTTTCTGTAGTCACAGTCCCATCATATGGAGAGACATATTTTTTTTTTAGGTGCTAGAGATTGAAAAGCCAGGACCTTGTGCGTGCAAGGCAAGCGCCCTACCAACTGAATTATATCTCCAGAGCTTCTTAAATTTTCATCTAATATAAGTGCAAGAGTTCTAGGTCACAAACATAGGCACCAACTCTGTGTGTGTGTGTGTGTGTGTGTGTGTGTGCTCATACCCTGGTTTGTGAGCATGTATGTATGTGTGTAACGTGAATCTGTCATTTATCCTTCACCAGACTCATCTCCCGATGCTGTTGGTTGGGGTGAGAGAGGGCCTCCCTGCCCCTGGAATGTTTGCTGTCTTCTCTCCCTCCCTTTGAAGCTAAAAGCTGCTTTGACAGAGGGTCTCTTTTCTCAGCAAGTGTCCCAGAACATGAAGGAAATCCACTCAAAGGCCTGACTCAACTTGGTAGGATTTTCTTTTAAACATGGTTTTCGGTTTTCGGAGGATGATCCTTGTTTGTCATTTGGAAATGTGTTGTACCGTTTCCCTAAATTGAACTCTACAGTTAATTCACTAAGTTATCGATGCTACTGTATTGGCTAAGACCCAATACACACCTGTGAGAATCAAGTCCCATTAAAGGCCAGGCTGGAGAGTTTGAGTCCCAGATCTGCCTTTCCCTAGCCATGTAATACTTAGCAAATCAGGCTAGGCCTCCATTTCCTCATCTTCAACATGGAAATGACAGTTGACACCTTGTTAGCAGCTAAGAGAGGCAGGCCCCCGTGGAGGCAAGCTCTACAGTGTCCTTTCCTTGGGCTTCAGCTAAAATCTATTCTATGACCTTGAGTTAAGCAAGCCCAGAAATGTTTCAGCTACTTTCTTTCTTGAATTATGGCCTTAAACTGAACATACTCAGTAATGAATCTCTTCAAATGGGCATGTTTGGGACTAGGCCTGCTCACACATTATCTATCTATCATCTATATCATCTGTCTATCTATCTATCTATCTATCTATCTATCTACCTATCAATCATCTATCTATCCATCCATCCTCTGAATAAAGTGCCATGCTTCTGTGGTTTCCCTAATGACCAGTCTTTCTCCACTCTTACTTCTTGGTCACTTTTGTTTGCTGTTTGTTTGTCCGTGACTGTGCAATCATCAGGATGAACCTATCGCATTCCACTGCATCCTCAGAAGGTTGAGGTTAAACTGACTTCTAGAATCCTGCTGTTTCAATCACAGAAACTCTTCCTCGCCTAAGCCTTTTTCTTTACTTTTGTGTTTCTCCCCTGAACTCTCACTTTTGCATGCACTGATTTATTTATTTAATTTGTTCATTGTCTCTCTCCAGTAAGAAGTTCCATGAGGACAGAAAAGAACAGAAGTGGGAAGAAGAAGAATTTTAGGACCAGTTTAGTTTGGCTGCTTGGCTCATGAGTCCCAGTACTCCACTCTGCTGAACTCTGTTGGATTGACTCTGCCCACCTAAGAGGGAGCACCCTCCACCTGCTGAGGAAGGAGCTCTCTCCACCCACTGAGAAAGATTCTCTGCCTCTCCTAGGACAGCTGTTCTCAAAGAGCAGCTTTCAGGAAGCATCTGAGACCACCTCAGTGGGCCCGCAAAGTCAAAACCATTTTCACAATAATACCAGTGTCTAAATGCTCTTGGTATTTGTGTTGATAAGGTAAAGGTGACAGCTTGGAAAAAGTACTGGCCCCTTATGTGGATCAAGACTGAGGTAACAGGCTGTGCTGGTTATCTTTTCGACTGCCACATATTGAAATAAAAATAAAAAGAACTATAATTCATCTGTAAACCTAGAAATGTACAGCCAATTTTGAAAGAGATGTACCCTGGCTCAGAAAAATGTTATGAATAGGTTAATGCTGTTGTAATGAAATGCTTCTTTTAATTAAAATTAAAAAAAAATAAAAAAAAATAAAAAGAACTAAAATAAGTGAAATTACAGCATCACTTGGAACCAGCTTCCAGATTCACTTAAAAAGGTTTTGGGTTTTTTTGTTTGTTTGTTTTTGTCTTTTTCAGACAGGGTCTCCCTGAAGCTCCAGCTGTCCTGGAACTCACTATGTAGACAAGGCTGGCCTTGAACTCACAGAGATCCACCTGCCTCTGCCACCCGAATACTAGGATTAAAGGCATGTGCCACCATGCCCAGCAAAAATGTTTTTAAGTCATAAAAATATGAATTCTAAATATCTTGACCCTGTGGTCAACTACCTCACTGTGAAGGCTGTCCTGAGGGAAAGGATTTGCTCAGGCAATTTATAAACTAAACTGGTAACTTCCTCATGGAATATCTTTTTTGTTTTTCATATATATATATACATATATATTTGAGACAGTGTCCCTGTAGCCCCAGCTGGCCTAGAACTCATTATATAGATCAGACTGGCCTCAGTCTCACAGAGACCTGCCTGCCTCTACTTTCTGAATGCTGGGATAAAAAGTGTGCACCACCATGCCAGACTTAAAAGTATTTTTTAGGGGCTGGAGAGATGGCTCAGTTATTCAGAACACTGGCTGTTCTTGCAAGAGGACCCAGGTTTGGTTTCCAGAACTCACATGGCAGCTAACAACCATCTGTAATTCCAGTTCCAGGAAATCCAGTGTCGTCTTCTGATCTCCTTGGGCATTGGGCATTCCACAACGTGGGTGCACTTACATACATGAAGGCAATACACTTACAAACATAAAATAAAAATAATAAGTAAAATATCTGCCTCCAGGATTCATATTTTTGTAAAGACCCTTGCAGGGAAGACCATCATGCTTGAGGTTGATCCTTCGGACACTATAGGAAATGTAAAAGTAAAGATCCAGGATAAGGAAGGAATTCCTCCTGATCAGCAAAGGCTGATCTTTGCTGGTAAGCAGCTGGGAAGTGGACAACGTTGTTTGACTACGACATTCAAAAGGAGCTCGCCCTTTATCTTGTGCCTTCATCTGAGACTTCTTGGTGGTACTAAAAAAGAAAGAAGCCTTACTTATACCAGTCCCAAAAAGAAAAAGCATCAGAGAAAGAAGGTAAAGTTGGCCATCCTGAAACACTATAACCCCAATAAACTCACTGGTTCACTAAACTAGACGAGTAGAATTGTTTGCTCAGTTTATCAAAATCAGTACCCTATTTGGGGTAAATAAATGTTAGTGCATGTCTCCCTTAGAAAAGCCACACAATAGATTTGGCTCCCTGCCTCCCTTCCTTAGGCCCAAGCACAATGTCGGGGTCAGCCAGAATGTCTTCTCAGCACACTCCCACAAACCTGAACCTTTAGAAAGCGTTACCCTTCACTGAGAATGAACCAAAGGCAATAAAAATCAAAACCAAAAAATATTCATGGAGAAGCCAAAACCATGGATGTTCCTGGTCCTCAGAACATTCTCAAATGGCCCCAGGTCAGTGTTAACTTTGCTCCACCTGGGCTTATCAGCCTCAGCTTGCCTATCAATTGGGTGACTTGCCCTCATCTAGTCTCCCAACTTGACCCAATTCCTTACCTGTCCCAGCTCACATTCATGACATGACTTTGCAACCTATCACTGTAATCTGCAATAGTTTACTTCACAAGCCCCTCACTGAGCTGGAATTAACCAGTGGTGCAGAAGAGAATGTTCCAGTGGCTTCTAGATTTCAGGCTCATGATACTCCCCTGAGGACTTTGTCCTCAAAGTTACCTGGGATGAGAAAGGACTCAATCTTCTATGTTCCTGTCATTTGTTAAAATTTGTACTGTAGGGTAAGGAAGTAGGACAGCGGCTGTGTGTCTGCAGCTGCTTGTCCACAGAAACAAAGGTAAAGCCTTCTGGGAAAGACTGGTGTGCTGTGGTATTTCCATTCCACTCAGGAAGTCCACTGAGAACGCATTAGGATGGCATGATGTGAGGAGCTGCAGCGTCCTTGGAGAAAGCTTGATCATTTTGTGAGAATATACAGGGGTCCTCTTTGATCCTGGGGTTGGGGGATGGGATCATTTCAATTTCTATAGTTCAAGAGACTCTCTGTCCCTATGCATTAACTTCTAAACCCTGGGTCAGAGTCCTCTGGAAATTGCTTTCCATTTGAAATGCTAATCTGGATTCCAGACATTTTCCATCTGATCTAGTGGAGCGAGTAGCTGAACTATTCTGGAAATATTGTAACATGGGACTTACTCATCATGGGAGAAAATGAGCATTTGTTTCATGCAGAGTGCATGAACATTAGACAGAAGGAATGATAGAGAAGAGTGAGGCATTTTGAAAGAAGAGGGAGAGAACCAGGGAATTTTATTAATCAAAAGTAAGAAATACAGATACGCATTCATCTGATTTTGAAAACATCACTCATTGGTGAACTTCTTGCTTGCTCAATCTTCACTACTATGTAGACGCTCTTAGGAATACATGACCTCTGATGCCTGCTGATATTGGATAACGGCCAGTGCAAAGTTGTCTAAAAGGGCATGTCAGTGAACGAAAAGCAAACTTTCTAGTCATGGATTCTTACCATGATCTGCTGTCAAACTCTAGCATCGTCCCATTTCTTATGCCTTAAGTGTCTCATTTTTAAACAGAATAATATTCAGTGTTCCTCTGCTGTCCACAGTAACAATCAAGCTCATTAGAAATCAGTTATCTCTACTTAGCGATTAAGAGCTTCTGCCGTCATGGTTCCCAAAACTTTGATTTTCAGTATCAGCACAAGAAAATGCCAGGATCCTGATATCATGTTAAGACCCATCCTGCTTCTGAGCTCAGTTCTCTGCTTTCTGCTCTGACTGGTAGCTGCCAAATCTTGGAAATTCTCCTGTCTTAAAAAAGAATTTTATAGGTAGAGCTCAGGGAGATGGCTCAGTTGGAAAAGTATTTGCTATGCAATCATGAAGGTCTGAGTTTGACCTCCAGTGCCCATGCAAGAAGCTGTGCATGGTGGCACAAGCCTGTCATCCCCACACTTGGGAGGTAGAGACAGGAAAACTCCCAGAGCTTACTAGCCAGCTAGTCTTGAAGAATTAGCAAACTTTAGGTTCAGCGAAAGACCCTGTCTCAAAGACATGAGGTAAAGAGCAATTAAGGAAAACATCTGGCATCAGCCCTGGCCTCTACATGTACCTGCACACACATGTACACACACACATGAACACATAGACACATACACTACACATACAACATACATAGTAATTGATGAAGACACTCAATGCCAGCCTGTGGCTTCCACGGTACACATGCACACAATGTGCAGAACTGCCCTTACATTGGTCTTGCATAGAGCTGTCCCCAGAAGATTGTGCCACCTCTTTGGGTGGCATCTTATTTTAAAAATATAAGATTTTTATTAATTCTTTGAGAATTTTTCAACACATGCAGTCTCCTTCCCCTAACACTTCCCAGATCCACCCCCATCCCACCACCCCTTTCCAACTTCATGCCCCTTTTGGTTAATAACCCACTGAGTCTAATCTGTGCTGTCCATAGCCTCATGGATGTGATCAACCTACCAGGGGACACACATTTAAAGAAAACTGACTCTTCCTCCTCCAGAAACCATCAACTGCCAAAAGCTCCTCAGTGAGGGATGAGAGCTCATGAGCCCTCCCCTTCTGTGCTGGAATGTTTGCTGGCTTGGTCTTGTACAGATCTTGTGCAGGCAACCACAGCTGCTGTGAGTTCATGGGTACAGCAGTTCTGTCATGTCAATAAGATACTGTTTCACTCCAGCCCCCACCTACTACTAGCTCTTTTTCTGACCCTTTTTCAGGGATGGTCCTTGAGCCTTGAAGTGTGTGTGTGTGTATGTGTGTGTGTGTGTGTGTGTGTGACATAGATGTTTACCAATAGCATCTTAATTCAACACTTTTGCCATGTCAGAAACCTGAGCATCATTCTCCCTAGACTCCAAACGCTCTCATCTCCCAGCACCTGACATTGGGGCCTAGCACACTGTAATCATACTCCCCCACCCTGCATCAATGAAACTTAGAGAGTACAGCAAAGAACAAGACCTGAAGGCGTGAATACAAAGGCTGTACATTAGCAAATGAGAAAACCCAGTGGGCAAAACAGGAAGGCAGGAAACACCTCCCTGCATACACATACCCTAAGCTAACTAGAACTGGCTGCAGCCTAAGCAGAGGCACTCCAGTGTCTGAAGGTGATCTGTGGATACAATACTAAAATTCATGCCCTTGGATGGAGGGACCGGGAAGATGGCTCATCTTTATAGAAGTAACATGTAATAACACATCACGCTATATGTTAATAATTACAATTATTAATTAATTGGAATTGGAATTAATAATAGCGGTTAGCATGATGAAGTAGCCCCTGTCATTGGCTGTACTTCTGGGTACAGTAGCAATCTCAAGCCTGTTACAGGTCAACAATCAATCCAGACCCTTGACTAAGACTGTAGTCTCACACTCCCTGGAGCATACGAGGTCCAGAGAAATGTCATTACTCTTCCCATTGGAGGTTCTCCACTGAGCTTGCACTCTAATTCCAGCCCCCAATACTTTCAATCCAGATTTTATCAAGCATGCCATAAGGTGAAATTGGTCATGAATGTGCCCATCTGCCATTAGCATGAGATTTCTAAGAGATATGACACCTGTCACAGTCCATTGAATATCTGCATTTTGCCCTAACTAAGGTTTTTGCCCCACTTCCTCTGAATAATTGAGTTAGACTGAACACTAAAAACATCAAGGCCCTCTTTCCTGGCTTCATCCCTGGTCTAAGCCCAAGCATCCCACATGCCGCTTTTCGTTATGTGGACTTTGCTGTTTCAGATATCTGGAATAAAGGCACATCGATTTTTCAAACAACATGGGGGTGAAGGAGAAAGGAAATAGCACTTTCATTATTTGTTTGATCTTTTGTATTAAGGGTTAAAAGTGGGAGTGGGGCTACAGAAGTTTCTGGGAAGGTAGTATAAGACTATCTCTAAGGGGCTATGGGGTCTGAAGAAGAGAGATACAGCCAGTAATGGTCCTTGAGACCAGCTGCCGGCCTTGGATTACAACAGCACAGCAGTAACTTTTGTCTTCCTGTCATCTTGGCCTCACCTCCGTTGCTTCACCATGGTTCACCTGTCCCATTAGTTAATCACGGTTGGTAACTAATCATAATCTCTTTACACTGAGGTCAGTTAGTTCATCTATGAGAATCCTAGGAAAGAAATTATACTAGAATTCTCAGCTCTTGAATAGACCATGCAGCTCTGCTGTGACCGCAACACCAAGGCATTTACCTAACAGTTCATTCATCTCCAAGGCCAGAAGTAGAAAGCTTCATGGAAAGAGGCTCATGGGGGCTCTAAATAGTATTTGTACTAAAATGAGCCAATGCCTCAGAATAAGAGCTAATTCTAGGTCAGGGATATAAGATGAGCCTTGGATATCTTGCCATAGAAGAACACAAGCATGCCAAAACTAAGAGGGTTACAATGGCACAGAAACTTTTTGGAAGAGAGAAGCACACACATACCAAAGTCAAGACAACTGAAGAATCAAATGAATATGTAGAGTAGATTTTCCCAATATATTTAAATCGCCTAGTCAATAATGATACCAAAACCAAACAAACTTCTCTCTCTTTAATCAACTTATTATTTTGAAACAGGGAAGAAATTTGGTATCATGCAGTAATCAAATATATAATTAGGAGAATTTTCTTTCTACTGATCAATACAGACAAGGACACAAGCACAAGACAAGGATAGCTGTGATTAGACTATCACTGTTTTGAAATTTGCAGTGAATACAGGGTGTAGGCAATGGTGCCTAACATCACACCTAAGGAGAAACTGAACATTTTGTGTCTCCTGATAAAAGTAGCAGTACTTCCATGGACTATCTTGTCAAGAGCAGAAACTTGATGGAACTGAGAGACTAGAGACCCTCCAGATCGAAGTACCAGCACAAAAGAAGTTAGGGATTAGAGATGCATGGTAAGTGCTGTCACAGAGACCCAGTCAGCAAAATTCAGACCAAGGGAATGTTTCTTCATAAGTAAACTTTAGAGAGAACAAAAGGAAAAAAATAAGAGTGGCAGGAAGAAAGTGAGAGGGGAGGAGAGGAGCCTACAGGTTCAAAGTGATACAACTGTATGATCTATTAGAGGTTCAGTAACTTGGTATTTTAAAAGCCAATATTAGAAATGATCAAAGTGTATTTAAACAATCATTCAGCAAGGGTTATATTAGGAATTATTGTTAATTTTGGGAAAGTTTGTGATAACGGTTTAAATTATTTTTATTTTCAAAGAATTTTCCACCTCCTCTTTTTGTACTAGGGATACCACAAAGGGCCTACTATATGCTGGGTAAGTGCTGTATCAGTGAGCCATCTCTCCGGACCCTAAATAATTGTAATTTATTAGCAATGCATACCAAATAAAGCTGAAATGAGGAGGTCAAGATTTTCTTAAAAGTAAACCTGAGTGTGGGGTATATGGCTGACTCTAATTCTACATGTTTGAATAGAAATGTAAGTAATTTCTTTCTTCTAGAAGAGATAATCCTAAAGGATGCAGTTTAAATTGAACTGAACATTAACCAGCTTTATATCTAGCCCAAAAATTTATTGAATCTCTCATGCAGCTTTCCAAGTGCCCTTTAGACTCATTTTTACATCCTTCCAGTTTACACGATAGCATGCTGAATAACAAATTTGGCACATTCCCTTCTTATACTTGCATGTATACCCTTGCTTTAAAAAATACATATTATTTTTATTCATTTATTTTTATTTCATGTGTATGAGTGTTATGCCTGCATGTGTGTAAGTGCACCCATGTCATACAGTGCCTGCATAGGACAAAAGAGGGCATTGGATCCTGTGGAACTAGAGTCATGGACAGTTGTTAGCAGTCCTATGGATGCTGGGATTTGAACCTAGGTCTTCTACAGAACATCCAGTGTTCTTACTCACTGAGCCATCTCTCCAGCCCCTGTAAATCCTTGCTTTTAATCTTTTGAAAATTATCCTTTGGTGGCATTATTGTGTTCTCCAAATAAAAGTTTAGCAACTGTTTTACTTTGTTTTCCCTTGACTTTCAACATTAATATTTCAAAGATGTTACAAAAGTATTTAAAGATGTTCTCTTGAATGTTTGTCCCTTCCACACTGTGATGGCTCATTCGATATAACATCCTGTAACAATCACATAGTATGCCACCTGGTTATGATACAGAAGGGGGCATAGCTATAGTGTTCATGTGATCAGTATAGTGACTGAGAACATGGAATTACACTGTTTAGCTGCAGAACCCTTGGACAAAAGGTATGTAGTCTCTCTGGATCTCATTCACTCTATCAATAAAATGAGGCCAGTAATACCCCTCTCTCATAAGATTATTAAAAGTCTCATAAAATGCCTACCATAATACTGAGTGCATTCAGGCTGGAGAGATGTCACAGTCAGTATAGTGATTGAGAAACAGGCATGAAGACCTGAGCTAAATCTCTAAAACCCACCTGAAATCTGGCATGGCCGCATGTGCCTGTAATTCCTCTAATTCCAGTGCTGTGAAGGCAGAGGCAGAGGCAGAGGCAGAGACAGAGATAGTAAAATCCCCGGAGCTTACCAGCCAGCTAGTATAGCCAAATCAGTGAGCTCCAAGTTCAGTGAGAGCCCCTGTCTCAAATATAACATGGAAAGCACTTGAGATAGGAAATATCAACCTCTAAACTCTGCATACACACATGAGCATACATGCACATGTAACTACACACATGTTCATGCACATATACTTCACACACGCAAAGGAAAAAAAGAAAGATCATTAAATGTTGGGTTTGGTGACATCAGCATAATAGCATTGTCTAATGGGAGATCTGTCACCCCTCAGAAAGTAGATACTTAATTGTTAATACTGCCTGAAGAAAGGGTCTCTCCAGTTAGACTTGGGCCAAAAAACAGGCCTCCTGTCTGCTCTGTGAGTTGACTATGAATCACTGCCAGGACTTTGAAGAAAATGGAAAACGGATTTGTAGTATTTATGAAGCTAAGTCCTAATCTGAGTTCCCAGGCTGGTTTGTCCAATGGGTATGAACCCACCCTCCACCCTTCTTCCCCTCATTTGGTCTGTTTCAGCACAGTGCTGTTTCTGCATGTTGAAACTCGGTGAGGATGACTGGAATCTGCTTTCTTTGAGACTTGGAATGGCACCTTGTTTCTGGTGGTGTTTCTCAGCACAGCATCATTACACCTTAGTGGTGAAGAACTCTGAGCTTGGCAAAATATTTTGAGAACTATTTAGTTGTCAGATAAGTAGGCTTTTATGTCTCTGCATTTTTGTTGTTGTTGGGGGCTTTGTTTTATTTTCTGTTTGCTAACCAGGTAAGTTTTAAGGCAAAGTTTCTGCAAGCCACTAAGATCATGGAATTTATGAAGGAGAATAAAAAGAACATTTACCAAAAAGTTTTACTCTCATTCATAATATTGTTCTGATTCTGTCCAGAGATGAGAAATGCACCCTTGCTGTCCTTTGAAGTTTGCACAGCTACACACAGACTCCATTTCTCTAACTACCTGTTGCTTCCACTTCTGCCTGTCAACATCTCTAAAGGGAGGAAGAAGAATGAGATGACACCTTGGAAGATGTCTTGAACATCTAAAGACCTCTCACAGATGGATTGGAGATATAGCATACCAGACTATAGACAGTCCAAGAAAGAGGCTCTTTTCATTTTTTCATACTTTGTCATTTTTAAGAGAAAAATGGGTTTATGAAGTGAATTGAGAGCATCCTATTTATTCTATGATTACAGCATTCCTAGGATTAACTAAAAACCAAGCTCGGCCTGAAGATGCCATTATGCTCTGATTATAATATGATGAGCTGCAACCCATTTTGTTATGTAAAGAAACTGACAGCCTAAATGAAAAGCCACTCTTGTTATAAAGAACTCTCAGCCAGTCAAAGCAGCTTAGCTCCATCCTATCACAGATGGCCTAGTGTTCAAACCACATGAGTTTTCTATACCTACCTCACTGCTATTTTCTGTCCATATACTAACTGACCACACTATAAGCAAGGATATCTTTGAACCTGTTCTGTTCTGAGGATGGTATTTATTCATAGATGTCAAAAACTGATGTTATAGTTATAACGTTTATTTATAATTTGAGTTATAACTAAATTTGTTTTCATTTTGCCTTCTGACACTAGCCATGAAAATGCTCCTATGTGCACAGTAAAACCAAGATGGAGCTGAGCTTCTGCTATTGAAACCTTTGGTTTTGTCACTACTGCATTTACAGACTGCCATTTCTGGCCACTTCCCACAAACATCATTGTCATAATCATCTAAACCACTAGAAAGAGTTCGGAAACTCCATTGATCTTGAAGAAATAGCTAAAAATAAGCTTGTTCATATCACAACTGAAATAATTTAACAATATTTATTCTGCATATAAATAAACATAAACATTTAAAAAGCATGTGTTAGTCATGTGTATGATTTTAGATGCTGTCTCACCTCAGGACCAAAACTCACAATTTTATTGTTTCTTTGTTGACACACAGGATAATTTCTATAATGTATGTGGGTAATAAAGAAAGAAAGGTTTATAAAGGATATTCATTGTAATAAAACACAATGAAATTTCTCTGAATGCAGTGGTCAAGAAATACTGGATAGGGGATGTGATACAAACTAGAGTCACCCAGGAAGAGTTAACCTCAATTGAGGAATTTCCTCCATCAGATTGGCCTGTGGGCATGTTTGTGAGGCATTTTCTTGATTACTAATTTATATAGGAGAACATAGCTACTGTGGGCAGTGACATCCTTAGGCAGGTGAACCTGGGCTGTATAAGATATGCAGTTAAGCAAGCCAGGGAAGTGAGCCAGTGAGCAGCATTCCTCCATGGTTTCTGATTCTGTTGCTGCTTCCAGTTTCCTGCCTTGAGTTTCTGCTCTAGACTATCACTTGTAAGGGTAGGATACAATTAACTCTCTTCTTATTGTTTTTGGTCAGAGTGTTTTATCACAGCAATAGAAAAGGAAACTAGAACAGTGGATCAATTTCCAGATTGGTTTTGTGCATGGGTAGTACAAGATGACCTTAAACTCTCTATCTTTCAGCCTTTGCCTCCTGAGTTCTGGGATTATAAGCATGCACTCTCACGCTTAACCTCAACCTAAAAATTATAAACACGTTGTCTGTCTTTCTTAGTCTGGTAGACTGCTTAGAAATACCAACTGGTGTTTGACCTTCTGGAACCTCTTTCTTTCCCTTGGCCAGTCCCTGTCCTATCACCATGGCATCTCTGCTGGTATTGCCTCAGGGAAGTGTGACACACAGAGCAAAAATCTGTAATCTCTGAGGACTTGTGAATCTTAGCAGCCAAGTCTAGGGACCTTGGAAAGAGCAATGACCTTGGAAGAGCACGTGTTGCCAAAGCCTAGAAAAGGACAGGCCCTTGGACTACAGTGAAGAGGCCCTTAGCTCCTCATAGGTCCTTATCACCTATGCTAGTCAGAGGAGATATGATTTCAGGTACCAGGCATTCTGTAATGTGTTCTTCCCCTATCAAACTAAGCAGGTGGGGTGGGGTAAAAACCCCAGCTAGGTTTAGGGTGACACCAGAAAGAAGAGAAACCTGTGGCTAACTCTGGTTAGAAGGCTAGGCAGGTGACAAGATTTAAACAGCATGGTACACCTAGGTAGAATGGGCCAGACAGTGTCACCAAGCTCCCAGCATGCAAGGAGAATAACGTGAAGAAGATACAGGCTGACAGGACAGATGTGTGTCCACTGATGAGCTATGGCCTGCACAGCTGCACCATCATCTTCCAGACTTTGGTACTATGTGACTACCATGGAACTCACAACTTGTTCCAGAGAACAGGGACTCTTGAGGTGACTGTGTTTTTTTTAATGACATCTTGGAAGAATGAAATCTTCAAAATACTGGAGCTGTAGAACATAACCAAAGTTCTTGATCGTTGAGTTCATAGGCTGAGCTCATTTTTGTAGACTCCCTCAGTCCTGCCCACTTCTCTCCCTCAGCATTTCCCTTTTTTCTGTTCTGTCCCCATAAAATTTTTGTTAGAAAGGGAAGTGATAGATGGTTAAGTTTAGTATAGCATCACTCAGAAATGTTTGTGCCTTGATGGAAATTAGAAATTAATATATATTTATATGTATAAAAACAAGATTGACAACTCCTCCCCTCAGGTAGACTATTTAAGAAAGAAAAAGTAAATCCAACCATGATGGCATAAGCTTGCAATCCCAGCACTCATATGGTGGAGACAGAGGGAACACAATGACTTTGAGGCCAGCCTGGGCTACAATAGTGAATTCTAGTCTAGCCTAAGCTAAGAGTGAAACCTTATCTTAGAAAATCCCATTGTGTACATGTTCCACATTTCCTTTTCCCATTCATCTAAGTGAAGCATGAGAGAAGTGGATTAAAGGAGGTGTAAGGAATGGGGGTAGGAAAAAAATTTAAGCCAGGAAAGAAAAGCCTAACTAGTGAAATGCTGGGCTCCCATTCAACATCAGGGCATGCTTTCTGGGAGAATTTCTCTTTTCCCAGCCTTTCCCAGTCACCACAAAGCTCTCAGAATAGAAAAATTATGTAGGTTAATGATTATCTGTAAACAGCTTCTTAGAAAACAAGCACAATATTTCTCAAACATCATTTTCATTATCACTCCCCTCAGAAACCTTTGTAGATATTTTTCCTCATTGTACGCCCATGAAATTTTAACACTATAGAAATATCATTCAGAGCTATGCAATACTGTCCTATGGATGTCTTTGATACATAGTAAGAGGCAGGGTTTGTTTTCTTATTTGTTTTTTCCCTCTGATATGGTTGGCTCTTGAATATGCCCTAAGGGTCTATGCGGTAAAGGCTGGATCCCCAGCTTGACACCACAGTGAGGTGATGGGTCCTTTAGGAGGTTAGGTCTAGTAGGACTTTAAATCACTGAGGGTGTGCACTTGAAGGGGATTGTGAAAACCTGGCTTTCTCTCCCATTTTGCTATCTGGCCATGAGTAGTTATTTGCCTTTGCCACACATTCCCATGATGATGTGCTGCCTTGTCATAGGCCCAAATCGAAAGGGTCAACCTATCATAGACTGAAATCTCCTAAACAAGGGCCAAAGCAAAATTGTCTTTATAAGTTGATTGTCTTGAGTATTTGTTATAGTGACAGAAAGCTGACTAATATACTCCTCAGAAACAATGTTTCCCCCTGGGGTACATATTAGCCTCATTGAAAAAGCATTTTAAGTGTCAATGCAAGACTGGGGGTGGCAAATAACAATGAGAAATAAGAATGACCCATTGCTTCTCCACCCCCAGTCCTCTAATCCTCTTCTCCAGTTTGGGGATAACTCAGGTCTCTCATAAGAAAGAAGTTTCTCATGCCGTGGGTACTTACCAACTCAGGAGGCACCATAAATATATTCCTGGGAAGAGCTAATTTTTACTCTTTGAACTTGTTAAAAAAAAAAAAAAAAAGAATGTTTGCTCAAGGCTTCACCAATGGAATCTAAGGCACCTGACTCACATCAAAGTGTTCCTATAAACAAGGAGCAAACGAAAATCCTTTTAAAATGGCCCCCTGTGGCCTGGCCTTGCTGAACCCTTTCAACAATTGCCTTTTGTTGGAGAAGCATGATGGGGTGTTTTGTATGATGGGAGCTTATAATGACTGTTGTAACTGCTGTGTACACAGACTATAATTATAAGAGGCATAATAATGTCTCACATTTATATTGCTTGCTTTCATCTTAGTGAATTCCAAGGTACTTTACACATTAAATCATTAATGATAAAATAGATAAATATGTTCATTAAAGCATTCTTCTTAAAAGTATACACTATATAACAGACTATATAAAGTGTATTACTATGCAAAAATGTGAGCAGTCTAGTTAGCACTTGTTAGAGAGTTCAACTCTCTCATAGTTATGTGAGATTTCACTAGGGCAATCTAACCTGCCTTTGACAGCATACACCTTCATCTGTTTCCATCTGGTGGTTTACCAAGGCCAGGGGCAGTGAATTCACTCATTCATGTTTTCATTTCTTCATCTATGAACTGAACATCTGTCTCTGCTCCATTTTTCTGCTGTGAACCCACAATGGTGGTAGGTGCTGGCTTTCCCTGGCAAGTCCCTAGTGGAGAGCTGGGGGCGGTAAGAGGGTTAGAAAGCTGCAGGGCATGCATGGAAAATGTGAGCTCTCCTCCCAGCACTCATTTTCAAGTGTGGCAGTTACTAGAACAGATACCCACACAGGCCTGAAGTATGGATCCCTTGTGTCTCCACTAAACTAAACCACAGCCATAGGTGCCCTCCTCCTGCTTTGCAACAGTAATGAATCCTGCAGGTCCCAGACAGAGGTGTGCATCTGTTCGGTCAGAGTAGCCATGTAGACAACTGATTTTCCTTCAAGAGTTTTATATTATCCTCAAATAATATAAAAGGAAGAGGAGGACTGAATTTCTTCAAAGCCTGAAGCCCGAAGTGAGTGTCCTTAAGAAACTCTTTGCCCTGGTGGAAACATGGCTCTATTGTCCCAAGGCTGCTGACTTCTTTTTGGAGACTGTGGATTTTGTGTCTCTAAGCCTCAGAAATATATTGTCAAATGAGAGGGTAATTTATCAATGTTCTCAAATAGGAGGCTGGATAATTTGGATCATTTTCACTGTAAAATCCTAGGTTGCACAGCTGCTTAGGACCATGTCTTAGGAACCCAGAGAGCACCACCAACTTCAAGTACATGTGACCCTGGTAGTCATGTAGGGGTTGACTCAGAAAGGCCCTGCACTTGGTTTATTCTTGAAATTCCTAGTAACTTTTGAACATAGACCCTCACATTTGCATCTCACACTGGGTCTGGCAAATGATGTTCTGCTTAGAGGCATACACCCTGAACACCACTGTCGTAGATATGCCTGTGGGACATTATCTTGATTGTGTTAATTGAGGTGGAAAGACCCACCCACTATGGTGACACCATTCCCTGCCTGGGATCCTGGACTGTATAAATGTAAAAAGAACTGGTCAGCATGTATCTATTCAATACTCTTTGCTTCCTGACTGCAGTTATGATGTAACTGGCCTTTTAAGCTCTTGCTGCCTTGACATCCCCATCATGAGGGACTTCCTCCCTGAACTTTGAGCCTGTAAGTTGTTTTTGTCAGAGTATTTTATCACAGCAACAGGGGAAAAAAAAACTAAGACGCTTACCTGAATGAGTGGGTTACAATACCAAAGTATCCAGAGACTTCTAGGAAAAGGGAGCAATTTTTGATGAGATTAGCAATTAGGAAGAATTTGTTTCTTTTTTATTTTTTTTTTAATTTTTTATGTGTGTGTTTTGCCTGCAAGTATATAAATTCACCTGTGTCATGCAAGGCCCATGGAGGTCAAAAGAGGGCATTAGATTGCCTTGTTACTGGAGTTGTGGACAGTTGTTAGCCTCCATGTGGGTGCTGTGAACTGAATCCAGGTCCTCTACAAGAGCAGCCAGTGCTTTTAAATGCTGAGTCATCTCTCCAACCTGAGAACTTGTTTCTTTTGATTTGGGAATTGAGAGGAAGTCAGTACAGATAGAATCTTTCAGCTGAGCAGACACTGCTAAACATGAGGTTGAAGAGACAAACAGGTGGAAACGGGGGAATTTACATTGTATTCAAAATGCAGTGGGTCTCCTTGGAAAGCTTTTATCAGAGTAACATAACCTAAATTGTCTTTCCAAAATGACTTCTTCAGTTGCACAGACACAAATAAATTGGATGAGACTAACATATAATAATGACAGGATGGAGGTAGAGAGATGGAAGAGGAGGATACTGGAGTATCCTGAGAAAAATAATGATAGCTTGAGTGAGGGGGCAGTGGAGGGGGCTTTTTGAATGTTTGGGAGGTGTAACTTGTTACTTTTGCTATAGAAAGGGGGATTCAAAGACAATGGAATACTCTGAATGAGGCTGGGTTTCAGCCTAGAGGAAAGAGGAAAGGATTGGGCTGTTGGTTAAGATGGCAAACACTGAGAAATGAACTGATCTGCATTCCAGGGGAGGGTGGGGATCAGAATTGGGGCTTGCATAGTTGGAGGGTAGAACAGTGTTAGTTTAAGGGTGCTACTCATGGCTTCCTGCCTTACAAACATAAACAAAGGAATCTGATCACTCTGCACATAGAAACCTATTTCTCTCAGAGCCAGAAGTCTGGGAACCAGGGGAGTGGAAGTGGGAATGCATCTCTTACTGTTGTTGCAGGTAATGATCCACTTCAAATTCTTTGCTCCTGGAAGGCTGGTGTGCCTCTCGGTGGCAGAGGACTTACCCATATGCTGAAGGCTCTGGCATTAAGCTCCAGCATAGCCAAAAAGAAAATAAAATGGGCAAATAAATTGTTTCCATTCTTCTCCAAGAGGAAATTGCTTCTAGAATGTTCTACAGTTCCATTATATTAGAAGTGGACAATGCCACTTGTTTTAGCTGCCATGAAACCAGGTTAGTACAATGAGCCATGGTTAGAAGCAGCCCGATCAAGGGGAAATCAGCCTCTCTTCTTGCTCCCACTCTTCAGTGTTGGGCTGTGAGAGAGAGGCAGAGGATGTAGTGTTTACATAGTAGCTTTCAGAGAAGACCAAGAACTAAAAAGTAAGTTCAATGGTATGAATGGGGACAGAGTGAGGTTTTCAGGATGTCAGGGGCACGTGGAGTGGCTGGCTGGGATGGAGGTTTGGTTTACAATGGGCAAGATATATGGATAAGAATTGGGTTGATAATGACCTGATAATAATGATATACCAAATCAATTCAACAGGAGTGTGAAGAATGATTTCAGAGGTGGTTGGTGTCAGTGTTTTGGCTCAAAATCAGTCATTTAAGGTATGAAGCTTCCAGAACCTCTGCGCCTTGGGCATTGATACTATTGAAATTGAGGCTACAGTTCTAGGTTGGCGTTCTCTCAAGTTGAAGGCTGGTCTTGAGTTTATGTGAGCTTATTTAGAAGAATTTTTTCACCCACCTAGCTGTATAACTCTAATACCAGGAAGAGTTGGAAGGAATGGCATTCTGGGACTAGCTGAGGTAGATGAGAGATATATTGTTTATATTGTTTGATAAATTCCATTCCAGTATCCCAAATAAATTAAACTCATGACAATGCCTTGGATCAGAGTAACTGTCTCTACTCTGGGTGAACACTGAGGTTGTTTCCTTTTGTTAGAAGTCATGTTAGAAAGGTTATTATAGATGACCTTTCTGCATTAAAGGTCATGTGGTTAATAATGCATAATGCAGCTTTACAGATAAGTATAGCAACTTCTTAGTATCTGAAGTTGGAGAGAGAGCAGAACGTATTTTAATGTTCATTTCCACATAAAGTGGGCCATTCCTTGCCCTTTCTCTTTTCTTTTCCTTTCTTTAATTATTCCCACTACCTAAAATGTCCTTTGATGAAATTGGCAGCCTGAATGAGAGCTTCACACATTCGCCATTTTCACCTTCTTTATACAGTTTAGTCTCCTAGGTTTGAGTGTTTGGGAATATGAAACAGTAAATTCTCTGCTCTTATGGTATCATAAAAGGTAGGGTAGATGGCCTAACATCAAAAGGGAGACCAGTTTGTTGTTTTGAAAAATAACATTGGAATAGTTTCCACTTATATTCAGTGGAATATGCTAGTCACTAGAATCAAAATGATAAGCCAGATCAGTCTGTCTGAAAGCTTTTACAGCACAGTAGGATAAGTCACTGTGTGATATGGAAACCACTCCATATGGATCTCACACATAGGACAACTCCCTATTCACTGAGATCATGGTGATGACATCTAAGCTGTAGCCTAAACACTAGGCAGAAGTTTAGTAAGTAGTGTGCAAAAGAGAAACTTCTAGGTATGTGAAGTATTGGGAATGAACCAGAATCAGAGCTGGGGAACACGATTAGTCCCATACAGCTAGAATGTGGGGAGGAATGAGCATACTGGGGGGAAGGGAGGTTAGAAGGAAGTTGCAGAGCCTCTTGACCTAACATGGCTAGACAAAGTGACTTCCTGAAGGAGCAGGGAGCCACCGAAACACATGAAGTGGTAGAAGACAATTGGAGGGAAACTATGAGAGGTAGATGAGAACTTGGGGTCCTCGCCTTCACCCTCAAAACTGTAGATACACATGCCTGTCCCAAAGATTTTGAGCACAAGTTAAGTGTGGTAGCGCAAGCCTGTAGCCCTAGTACTCAGAAAGCAGGAGGATTACCACAAGTTCAAGGCCAGCCAGAGCAACACAGAAAAACCTTGTCTTAAAAATAGGGTTTTGAGCATGAACCTTAAAAGGTGGTTATCTATTTGTAAAGGATAAAGATTAATTAAAGATTAATATATATGCGCATGTGTGTGTATATATATATTCTGTGTAGCTTTGGAATATAATGAATAACATCTTTTTTTTTTCAAGATATGATCTCCCTTTAGCCCCAGCTGGTTTGGATCTTACTGCACAGACCGGAGTGGCTTTGATCTCACAGAGATCCACCTACCTTTGCCTCCAGAGTGCTGAGATTAAAGGCCTATGCCACCACGCATGCTAATGAATAACATATTAGAGATGAAACAAAATGTATAAAAATAAACTTTCTTATCTTTGTCCTTTACCCTGCACTGGATTCTCTGGTGCAACCCCCCAGGTTCCTGTGTCCCTCTCTGGAAATGCCAGTGGTGACAGCTTAGATCAACCTGAGTCTGAGATTCTGAAGGTGCAGTAGAACTTGGACTCTGTCATAGGCTTAACATCTTCAATCTGAAAATCCACCATCTGGTGTCCAACTGGTAATACCTACGCAAATATTCCAAAACTGAAATCTGAAACACTTCTGGTCCCAAACACTAGGGAAATAGGACACTCAAGTTCTGTCCTTGTATACTGATATACAGGAAATCTGAGAACTCTGGGCAGAAGCCCCAGTTTCAAGCATTTTATTCACAACAAATTCTCATGGGACTGTTTATATTTATTGGTGAAAGATGACTTTTAGGCTATTTTTGACATTTAGAGTGGTACAAACAGCATCATCTTTACCCAAAGCAAAGATGCTTTTCATAAATTATTAGTTTTTTTCTTCTTTCTCGAACTATAATTTTTGTTTTACTGTTTAAAATAATTTTGGCAGAAAACCAGGGAGAATTTTTCCATTGGCTTAGTTAAATTTATAAAATGTCTTGCTAATTTTGACTTAATGGTCTGTTTGACTCCTGAAAAGAGAGACTTATGTTTACCTAACTTAAATCTCTTGAAAACAGGTGGTTGGGGGAAGCTTGCCCTCATGGAAAGGTACCATGCTGTAAACTGTTACGACAGGGTCTCCCTGTAGCCCCAGCTGGCCTGGAACTCAGACCAAAGTGGCCTTGAACTCACAGTGATCTGCCTGCCTCTGCCTCCTGAGTGCTGGGATTAAAGTTGTGCGCCACTATGCTTGGCCCCTGGGTTCTGGTTTTCACAGTGAGGGGTCTTCAGGAGATTCACAGCAATGACTACAGCTGACATGGACACACAGGACTGTAGGAAGGCCTGGGTAGAACCTTCCAACTTGCCCATCTTACAAGGGGTGTGGAGGCTCTGACCACCATCCACAGAGATGAACAGCACACTAAGACACACAAACTCAGCAAATTGAGCCAAGAAGATAAAATAATGGAAAATTGTAAAAGCTATTATGGTTTAAATAAGTGTCCCTCAAATTCCCATGTGTCAAAACTTTGGTCCCTGAAGTAGCACCACTGGACAGCAAGTGGGACTTTCAGGGACCTTGTGGAAGAGCCTCAGTCCCAGAACCTGAGAGGGACTGGGTCTTTTGGACCTGTCCTCTCCCTGCTTACTGTTTGGAGAAAGTAAGTGGCTTGCTCTACCTGCTGCTCCCATTATGCTTTTCTGCCCTTGCCAGAGTACCAAAACAGTGGGTCCATCTGATCTTTGATCTTGGACTAGAACTGGAAGGATAATGAGATACATCAATACTTTTTTCTTTAGATGTTAATTGCCTCAGATATTTTGTTATAGTGACACAACATTGAATAATGCAAAACTAAAATAAATAACTGGAGAGATGGCTCCTTGGTTAAAAATATTTGCTGCTCCTCTAGAGGACCTGAGTTTGGTTCTCCGCACCCACAGGCACCTCACAACTGCCTGTAACTCTAGCTCCAAGGGATCCAGTGACTGGTTCTGGTCTCCAAGGGCAACCACGCCCACATGACATTATCCATACAGACACATATACACAAATAAAAATAAATCTTTAAAAAGTAGCAATTGGGGGCTAGAGAGATGGCTTAGCAGTTAAGAACACTAGTTGTTCTTGTAGAAAACCCAGATTCGAAACTCAGCACCCACATGGCAGCTAACCACTGTCTGTAACTCCAGTACCAGGAGATCCAATGGCTTCTTCTGTCCTCCAAAGGCATTGCACAACATGAGTGCACTTACCTATATGCAGGCAATACACTCATATACATAAAATAAAAATAATAAAATATTAAAAAAAATAAAAAGTAGCAATTGTTCTTGGAAACAAAATAGCAGTTTCTTTAGATGAGTACTACATTTCTCTGTCTCCCTAACTCTTGCCTATTTCTACTCTGTGTATTCTTCTGGGAAAGTAATGAAGGGTTCTCTCCTACGTGACTCTTTTTTCTTAATTTGAAACAGCAATGGGGACTAGAATCCATTTTTTGTTCTTGACCAAGGCTAAATTGAAGGGCAGCCTCATAGTTAGGGTAATGAAGACCCCAGAGGAGGAAAAGGTAAAAGTGAGTAAGTGGCTCTGCCCAGAGTCTGTGTCTGCCACTGGCATCTGGCTAGGTCAGAGCAAGAATCCTATAACAATGAGGAAGATCCCACCTAGAACTTAATTTCTAGGAACGCAGTGGTCTTCTCAGATGTTCATCTTAAGGGCCAGACGCCCATAAGCCATTCCCTTCACTTTCTTATATATTCACGCTTTCATTCATTCATCCATTCACTTTTCTAACTATGGATTTTGCAGCATTAGCTGCATGCCATGGTCTCTTCTTACAGCTGGACTATACCAGTGGGCAAGATGAAGTCTCTGTGTTGATGGAGGTCACATGCTAAGAGAAAGATAAATGATAGGAAGGTGATCAGGTAAGTATGTAACAAGTCAAGGAAGCTGGTAGGAGAGAAAATATGCTGAGGTCTGAAGGAAGTGAGGGAACAAGTCCTATAGGCAGGAGAGGAGGGGTGTAGACAGCAGTCAGAAAGGCAGAATGTTCTGCCTAGAATGTAAAGAAGAAGAAGAAGAAGAGGAGGAGGAGGAGGACGAGGAGGAGGAGGAGGAGGAGGAGGAGTTGGATAAGCCAGATGCCTGGATCTGTGAGGATGAACAGTGGCAGAGACAGGCTGGCAGTGAGGCAGCTTGGTGGGCCAGGAGGAGGATTTGGCAAGGTCTCTGGGTGAGATGAAAGTTACTCAGAATGCTTTGAAAAGAAGAGAAACAAGGGTGTCACATATTTTTTAAGAGATCAAAGACCTACTGCTAAGTTGAAAAAAATGGACTGTGACTGGGGAAGGGAACAGGAAAAGTGGAGGCAGGGAATTAAAACAGTTTATTTGGTTCAGGAAGAGTTCTCCAGCCACTCAGAGCTGTATGACTGGTGGTGAGGAATAAATGCAGAGCTGAACTGAGCCAGGCTTAGGGCTTGCAAAGAAACAAGGTAATGATGGGCTGAGGAGCATGGATTACTCTGCTTTTGCCAGTGGTTGAGACACCAAATCACAACAGACTTGCTGGCTCAAAACCACCAAATTCATTCTCTTACAGTTCTGCAGGACAGGATCCAAAATCAAGGATCCATTGGCTTCTCTCCAGTTAAACCTCTGGGGGAGGAAGCTTCTTGCCTCTTTGAGGTTTTGGTGGGTCCAGTGGTCCCTTGACTGATGGCTATCTCATTTTAGTCTCTGCCTCCATCTTCATAATCAGTTAGACTGGACATCATCAAGAATAGGCAGGGCTGGGTGTGGTGGTGCACATCTTTTATCCTAGCACTTGGGATCCAGAGGCAGAAGCAGAGGCAGAGGCTGAGGCAGGCAGATCTCTGTGATAGCAAGACCAGCCTGGTCTACTTAGGGAGTTCCAGACCAAAAGGGCCACAGGGAAACCCTGTCTCAAAAAATAGAGGGTAAGTGGACTGTGCTTAAGGGTGTGAACTTCATAGCTCAGTATTGATATTGGGGAAAAGGAAAAGGATCTCTCTCAGGGTTTGAAAATGTCAATATCCTGCACCACATTTCCCATCTCAGGGCACAGAGATGAGATTTGGAGAGAAGCAGGGAGACACGAGCTACTCCTTGAAAAGGCTGAAGGGATGTGGGGTCTGCAGACAGGGAAGTGATGCAGTTGGAACACGAAGGCAAAGGGAAGTTCAGAGAGGTTCTGATGCAAAACTAGAGATCCTGGGGCAAGGTGAGAGGTGTCCAGAGTTTACAGAAGGGCAGGGAGGAGAGGAGTTTGGGTGAGGAGGAAGCTGAGTGATGGCCAGGAGTCTCCCTCATAAGGTGAAAAGAGTTGGTGGAGGATAAATGCAGAAAGAACTGTTTTTCCAAAGTCATATACTCTTTTCAACCAAAGCAGACACACTTGTTTCTATGGGGTAAAACATCATCCACCAAGAAAAGAGGTGTACCCTAACCCAACGAGTAAAGAAGAATGCTCACCCCACACTTGGCCTCCACATCACTGGATTTGTGAAGGAAATTGGTTTGCCTCTAGGGTCAAGAGCCAGTAGCCCTCACAGCTCCAAAGGCAAAGACCTTCATTATGGCAGAAGGCTGAAGTTTGATGTCCCAAGGAGGAGCTAGACACCAGACAGAACTTCAGACAAGACCCAAGAGAATATAGAGGCTGAGAGGGCCTCCATGAGGGGCCCAGAAAGACAGACAGGGCCTCACGGCACAGGTTAGAGAAGTAAAGTACATTCTGTTGGCCAATAGTGTAGTCAGTGGCAGGAACTATTCTAAATCCTTAATATATAGCACCTCATTTAACCTCACAAAACCCAATGATTCAGGTTATTATTCCCACTTTAAAGATAAGGAAAACAGGACTCTGAAACTCTTTAGTGCTTAAGAGCATGAATTTTAGAGTTGGACTATAAATGGATTTGAATTTATGCATAGCAACTTAAGTATCTCAACCTAAGCAGTGACCTCTCCTTATATGTAAAATGAATACTGTTCTAGTTTGTTTCTACATTGCTGTGTGAAAACACTCTGACCAATACCAACTTGGGAAGGAAAGGGCTTATTCAGCTTATATCTCCCAGGTCACAGTTTATCATTGAGGCGGCTGAAGGTAGGAACTCAGAACAGGAACCTGGAGGAGCTGGAGCACCGGCCATGGAGGAATGCTGCTTACTAGTTTGCTCCCCCAGCCTCTGCTCAACCTGCTTTCTTATACAACATAGGCCCACCTACCCATGGGTGGCACCACTCACAGTGGATTGGGCCCTCCCACATCACTCAATACTCAAGAAGATGCCCCACAGACATGACCACAGGCCAGTCCAATGGAGGCAATTCACCAACTGAGGCTTCCTCTCCCGAGATGTGTCAAGTTGACAACTAAAGCTATCCAGCACAAAGACAGTTAGGGAACATATCTCATTGGGTTGTTTTTATATTTAGATGAGCTTTTCAGAGCCAAATTTGGTGGTACACTCCTATAATCCCAGCACCTGAGAGATAGAGGCAGGTAGATGAGGTAGATCAAGGCTACCATTGGCTACATGAGTTCAAGTTAGCCTGAGCTACATTAGACCCTATCTCAAAAGTAATAATAATAACAACAACAAAAACACCTTTTCACATAAGCACTGAGAAAAAGGTAGCACATTAGCACACCACAGCTCCTCAGTAAGTACCATGACCACTTCCTGAAGTCACACACCTAGTTGTGACAATTTCTTCTCCATTGTGTCCTGATCTGCAGTGGCAAAAGCTTTGGAAAACTGCTTGTCTTGTAATCATGACTTCACCTCTATGGAGCATAGGACCTGGTTCTTGGAGAGACTCCTTCCGTATTTGTTGAACAAACCAATCACAGTAAGCATTCAGTTGCAAACCTTTAACTGTGCAGCTGCCTTACTTCCCAAAGGGGCATGCTTTGGTGAAGAAGTCAGCTCTCAGGTGAAGCCACTGGCCCAGGATCCTCCAGTTGTTCTTTGCCATGCTGTGTCTGCTGTGCCCATGGTTCTCCCTAATCCACCATTTCATACCAAGGCACAGGACCAGCATCTATTACCGTTTTTGGTTATCAGTATCTGCCCATTTTCATCTCCAGGCTGGCATGACCTAGTGCAAGTTTAATGCTTAGCACCAGTTCTGTACTCCCGGGGTCTCAGATTCCATTGAATCACCTTTATTATGAGAAAGAACAACAACAAAAACCACTCAAATTTACTTGGGAAAATCAAGGAATTTAGGACCTACAGAATCATCCAACAATGAAATGACCTAACACCAGTAGAGCTTTATAATTTATCTGTATGAAGAGAAGCTTTAGGAACACAGGATACCTATGAGAAAGAGGTAAAAATAAAGCAAAGAAATTGGTAACTTATGAATTTGGCAATATCAGAAATTTTAGTGATTAGGCAGAGAAGGAAGTTTCACATAGCAGGATGAGCTGGGCCTTAGAAGTGTAGGAAGCAGGGACTGAGAGGCGGCTCAGACGCTCTTTATCCGCATCTCTCAATGATGACTAATTCTTTTCACGAAAGATTCAGTACCTAACACAGAAGAGGAACTGCTTTTGCCTCTGGGTCCCAAGTTCAAAGCCCTGCGAAGGGTCTTAATGGTCAAACAGTGGACAGTGACTAAAAGAACATCATGAAAGGACACATCTGTTTCTAGATGGCCTGGTGGTGGCAAAGCAAACAGGTCCAGCATCTTAAACAAGGAATATAAAATCCAGGCATCTTACTTCCTTTCCTGTTTGCTGTGTATTGCCCTGGACTTGGGGAGCAAGGTTGCTGGTCTTTGTCCAGCGCTCATTCAGGATGACAGTCCCTTTATTTGTCTACTTATTTGGTCAGCCTAAACTGTGACTTGGGTTTGCTGTAACAACCTCTTCTTCCATTCCCTAAATCAAAAGTGCATTTTTTTCAGAATATTTTTCCTTCCTTGTTCTTTTGTTGTTGCTGTTTTGACTTTCTTTAAATGTACACTCATACAGCAAGTGGTATAATACTAGTCATAGAAGCCAGCACCTCTGCCTTTTATAGGGTATAAATCTGAATAGTTTTAAATTAAAATGAGAAGCCCATCTTCTTTAATAGAAGTTGTGATGGGAAATATTTTCAGGTCCTTCTTCCTAATGTCTGTTAATTCTAACACAATCCATAACGTCATACACTTATAGATCTGTCCAGTAGGAGCATCAGGAGGAAACTTCAGCTAATACCAATGATTATCATGGATAAATTTTATGGCTGAGAAGTTTAATCATGCACAGCCAGTCTTAATTCTTTGACCACAGACTTGTTCCTTCTGACATAAAATTCACATTCATTTTAATATATTCCTGAGAATGAATTATGCTCACAACAATTTCATGGGGGCTCAGAAATAACGCCTGTAAAAATGCAAACTGAGTGATAAATTGTGTATGTCTGCTGGGAAGGGAGACATGAAACTACTAGAAAGAGGCACATCCTCATAGTCACCCGATGCTGGACACTAGTACAACCAGCTGAGAATGAACTGCAGCTGAGAGATGTTGAATTCCAGCTAGTGAACGGTGTTTCAATCCTCTGACAACCCCATTTCAGCCCAGTGTCTTGTTTCTGTGAGCATTTGGTTGCTGCACTGAGGAAAGGATGTGATTATCACTCCCATTGGCAACACCTGTGGGCTTTTCTTCTTGTGAAATATATATTTCTATGTGTGTACGTGTGTGTTTCAAAACCTCACTGAATCAAGACAGAAAACTTGAGTAGAGCAATATCACCAGCAGGGTTGAACCACAGTCAATGAATGTCTCCTTCACTGCCCTCAGGTAGAAGTGGATATTTTGGTGATGGCATTTCAACCTGAAATGAAGCATTACCCATTTGCAGCTAAGTCAGAATGTACAATGAATTCCACCTAACTCTTTATTCATTCATTGATCCATCGTAAATATAAACATTAATTAAATAATTGCCAAGTACCAATGTTTTAAAATAATTCAACTCTTTCTAACTGAACGTAAATATAGACATAAAATGCTACATTTACAAATTGGTTACCATTGTGGTAAATGCTAAAGAAACACAAGCATCTAGACATAATTTGTTATCCTTAGGATAAATCTCTAACCTGCTAAAAAACTATCATCTAACCCCAAGATGGCCACACTCAAGCCCAAGAATAAACTAGTGTATTGACTTCGACTTCTCTGCAGCTCAAAAATATTTTCTGGGGATAGTCTCGGTTGGGACACACAATCCTCAGCAATGCCAGCCTCACTGGGGGTCCTTAGAAGTGGAGAATTTCAGGCCTACTCCAGAGCTACTGGATCATGACCATACAGTCCAATAAGACAACAAGTGCTTGGCAATGCTAGGATGGTGTCAATTCCTGTTCCAACAGGAGAGCCTTTCGCTGAATCTCACAAGGAAGGCCACATTGATCCATCTGAACATCCAGCTAAAAGCTGCACTGTTTGTTACCTGCTGAACTTCAGATCTGCTGGGGTCATCTCTCTGCCATGCTGCAGTAGCTTCCCGAGGCTTAGGGGACTTTTTTCCAAGCCCTGGTTCTCTTTAGTGTCAGTACATACTTGTTAACCCTAGGTTCCCTACATCTAGCCAGGAGTGGTGTGAATTGGATGTACCCTATACTCAGATCTCAATGGTAGCACTACTGAGAAAATTCCTTCTATTACAGGGTCCCATTGCCTGTCTGCTTCTTTACACTTGGCTTAAATCCCAAGAATCTTTGGGTTCCACTCTCCCTCCTGCTTGGTTTGGGGCAAGCCCACAGATCTCATTCCTGTCTGCTTCCCTGAAGTGCTGCATATGGAATGAATGTGGACAGCCTGCCCTCACTGCAAATCCAGTCATGACAGAGAAGCTGGCAGTGGCAAGCTATCAGGCTGACCTCACTGGGCTGTAGATCCCATCCAGATATTTGCTCATTTCATGATTTTGCATTGTTTCCCGGCAGGCAGTGCCTGGCCAGCAACCTGTTCCACCATGGCTGTTATACTAAATATTAATCATCTGTTGTGCCCCCTTCTCACCATCCTCCCCCAAAAGACTAAGAAAAAGCACATGATCAATATAGGATAACACATATTATCTGACCAATGCCTAACTTCTCCCTCTAGTCAGTCAAAGCCACTTGTTGGTCTCCTATCACTATCTTAACTCCTTACAACCCTGGTAGGCTTCTAACATTGTTCAAATGTTGGAAGTACTTTAAAGTACTTAAACAGGTATAAAACCCTTCCTAGTCTCTGTGATCCGAGTATAGCAAGGGTACTGAGCTTCTCTTTACACTGAATCTCATGGGTAGAGGACCATGAGGGGTTTGGCAAGGGGCACATCTAAGGGTTATCTTTGTACTCAGGCAGAATAAACTCAGTATGGCAACCAGTCCTTTACCTGTGAGACCTGCAGGTTCTCATGGAGCTGCAGCCCTTCCTATACAAAGCCTAAACAAATTAGGAGAGACGACCAAGATCATCTTGCTCTTGCTTTTAAGCATGATTTTCAGGTCATGTAACTCATTGAAAATCATAGCATGAGCTCGCCTATAGTCCTTTAGAATATCCAACAAAGCTGTTCTCAATGAATATGGCCAGCCATTGGTTGCTAGTCATCTGGGCCCAGCTTGGTCACTGGCAAAGAGATCAGTATCTCAGGCACATTGCTTGGAAATATTTGTTCTCTAGAGCACAAATGACACCAAGTGCCACCTGAGGGCAATTTTAGATCTCCTGCCACTACTGGCCATGTTTACTGTCTCTCTCACTATCCCCCTTTGCAGGCAGGGTGATTCTTCTGCTTGCCTTCCTCCTCCTCCCTCTCCCCATGGTCACTGCTTGCAGCCACCATGGGAAGCTCTTAGAGTAACAAAGTAGTTCCTACCTTTAAAGGCTGGAACACACAGGAAGATGACGACAAGGCATCTGCTTTGCAAGCAGCCAGCACGGGGCTGGCTGTTCCTGTCAAGAAGTAGGACATGTGCTTACTAGGAAGCACTGCAGTAATAAGCTCTGCTGAGGTTATGGAACACATTGAAGCCCTCTGGCCTCATCATCACCTTGCCTCATAGTTTGGGGTGATGAGAAGTTCTCCCAGCCCTGCCATGCTACTTAAGGAGGTACTACCTGGGCTACATGACATCCTCTCTCAAACGCAAACAAAATACTCAAGTTGGGGATTACCACTAACTCCTGGGTCCACAAAATGGGTAGACCAAAGTTGGAGAGAATCTAATGTGGCAGTTAAGTGTTGGCTTGGAAGTCAAAGTAGGGGCAGGGTTTGACTCTGAGATCCTAACCACTGTTTCCTAGCTAGATGACACTGACCAACTGTCAAAGGACCCACTGTCCTGAACTCTCATGCAGGGTCATCTGACAAACACTGGATGCTCAGTTAATTTTGAATTTTAGGAAAACAATTTTTATAAGTATATCCCAAGCAAAACTCAAACTCAGGTGGGCATCCTATGTGTTTAATTTGCCTAATCTCACCTTTAATTTTCCTGGTCAGTGTGAGGGTCCCCTAAGATAACACATGTAAGAGCTTAACAAAGTGTAGCACATGATAACTTTGGGATGTACATCAGCTGTTCTCACAGAGGCCACCCTGGAAAGGGAGAGGGGAGGGAGAAGAGGAGGAAGTCATGGGTAGATGGAGGGGCTGCTGAATCTGGCTCCCTGGTTGGGCTTGGTTGGGCTCTCTGCTTTGTTTGGGGGCCATTCCCCAGGTGGGTGATAGCAATCTT
>NW_008348795.1:416573-427209 GCF_000622305.1 Nannospalax galili
AATCAAGAAAACATTTTCCAATTTAAAGTGAGCTGTTTCTTAGAATCATCCTGCTCATTTTGATTCATTCCACAGGGTTGATAATTAATAGTCAAGGCAGCACCTGCTCTAAATCTTAATTGCTTTCTTCCCCAGGAAAACTGCTACAAGAACAGTCGGTGAATTGATTTGTACTACACATCATGGCTGCAAACTCAGCTTTGGAATACATAATACAGAAAACTGAGCATAGCCCTGGGATTTTTTCCAAGGAAAACTTAATTATAATTATTCAGTGTTTCAACTGAGTACCTGCTAAGAATGGCTGTGGATAGGTAGTACTAGTATTTACCGCTCTTATTTACCATCTGGTGCTATGCATGTGTCTAGTGTTCATACCTATGGTCATCACTCTCAGGGACTCAAAGGGTAGCATAATTTATCTGATAGCAATAGACCATTCTAGAATTCTAACCCAGTCCAGCATTTACTGTCTATACGGTGGTGCATTCTGTGTCCCCTAAAGTTTCAAATGTTGAAAATCCTAAACCCTCACATGATGGTATTAAGAGATGAGGCTCTTGCAAGATAATTAGGTCATGAATAGGATTCATGCCCTTATAAGAAGGGGACAGAGGCAGGGCATGGTGGTGCACACCTTTGATCCCAGCACTCAGGAGACAGAGGCAGGTGAACCTCTGTGAGTTAAAGGCGAGCCGGGTCTATATCATGAGTTCCATGCCAGCTGGGGCTACAGGAAGTCCCTGTCTCAAAAAAGACCAGAAAAGGAGGATAGAGAACTAGCTAGCTCTCTGCCACTAGGGCTAATAGGTAGGGAGGTAAGAAAAAAGATGGTGGTCTATGCCCCAGAAAGGAGCCTTCACCAAAACCTAACCACACTTCCAGCCTCCAGCAATGAGAGAAAGACATTCCTATTGTATGGCACTTATTTTATCAGCTCAAGCTGATATTTTACCAACTCATGGCTCCAATCCCCCTTGCATTCAACTTTAATGTCACTTTTGTTAACGAGCCCTTCTATGTGAGAGAGTATGAGACTTTGAATACACCTATGCTCGACAGGAACTGAGCTTGTGGGCCCATCACACCCCTCTCCTTGACCTTGGCTTTCTTATCCTACAAAAACTGGTACAGATTCAGTCACAAACAATGCACAGCCTACTGCCACAGTGAAGCTGGCACCAGCTTCAAGATGCTGTGTATAAAATCTGCTTTGGAAAAGATTTGTAAAAATGCAATGTTATAAATTAAGCTTCATTTTTGAAATAACTTCTTTTTCATTTAAAATAAATAGCGTGCATTTGTTTCAGAAAAAAAATGTGAAAAGCAAGTAGCAAAGGAAGATTTTCAGCTCTTCAGTACTTAATTAAGTGCACTATAAGTGTCCTAGGGGAACAGAAATCCTAAGAGAAACATAAATGAATTCTTTTTTAATGGGTTCTTGATTTGTTAGCTCAATTTTTCACGTAATGAATTTACTCTAAAACGCAACCCAAGGGTATTTTCTGTAACACATTCAGCCATTCACTGAGATGGCATTTCTGTAGTTTGCCTGGTTTAGGGTCATTTCTTGTGTGTGCTGCATTTTGAGTCAGGACTTCTGTGTTCCGGGGATAATGGCAGTGGTTTGGTGCTGTTTCACACCATGGGGCGAGGGGCCTGCTTGTTCCATGGCTCGGGACTGGCTCAGCACTCATATTTTACTGATCCTAGACTACAGAAACCAGCACGATTCCAGTCCAATATCAAATTGATCTCTATTATCATTGCATTACAAATATGTTCTCAAAGGATACACTTTCAAAATATGGTTATGGATTTATGATCCCTTATTCCCTAGTCTCTTAAGTGGAGGAGGTGTGGGGGCTTGGATAGGGAGCAGACAGCTCCCCTAGAGGCTGAGGACAAACCTCAGGGTTACTAGGACCAAGCACTTCATTAAATGCTTAAGTAATTCGATTCAAAGTAGACCACAGAGGTGCTGTAGAATTTGAAAGCTCTTGGGTCACTTTGCATCCCAGATCTTCCTGTAACTGCTGTTCTGACACTCCTTCCCTGACCAACAAAGAAGCCTGTTATTAAATGCCTTAAAGGAGCGATCGTCATTAAAGGAAGCCAGCCTCATTAATTCAGTCAGTCTTTCAGATTCCCAGTTCACCTCCTTGTGTTAATGAAACATGCATACTAACTGATAGTAGTGTTGAAATTAGCTGTCATAGTTACAGTTTTCCACAACCTCTTCCTCTGAGATTTCTAACAAAGTGACAGGAATTTCCCAGTAGTCTAGTACTTTATTCCTCTGGGTTTACTTAAGATGTCAGTAAATGCAAGATGTGAGTAAAAAAAAAAAGTAAAGTATGTGTTTACAAGAGAACATCTATTTGATACTCCAAAAATATCTCCTCTTGCATAAAAATAAATGTATGTATTGCATCTAATTATTCATAAGTTGATCATGCCAAAGTCTATCGATTAGGTTAGATAGCAATGCATGCCACAGCACTCAAGAGGCTAAGGAAAGAGGATCGCTGCAAGTTCAAGGCCAGACTGGTCTAGACAAAAAGTATACTGATTATAGCAAACAAATCAGTAATGCTCAAATGCTCAGACACAAATCACCTTCCTAAATTATCAAATACATTCACAGTCTAGATGGAGGCTTCTGTACCATAAATACAGATATGTTTTAGACAGCAATTTTAACTCCAGACAGATAAGTTTGGGGAATCATTTTGTTTGCTTAGTGTATATTAACAAAACTTACATTGAGGTTAATAATGTATTACTTCTACAATATAATGTGGAATATATTTTATAATTTCTAACTTTCTTATGTATATATGTGCATTGCTTGCATGTAGGTAAGTAAATCCATGTCGTGCAATGCCCGCGGAGGACAGAAGAGACTTTTGGCTCCCCTGGAACTGGAGCTATAGACAGTTGTTAGCTGCCATGCAGGTGCTGAGATTTGAACCTGGGTCTTCTGTAAGAACAGTCAGTGTTCTTAACCATTGAGCTATCTCTCCGGCCCCATATAATTTCTAACTTTTAAAGCTACATCAGCTGTATATGATTAATTTGCTGTTAGAAGTAGCCATAACATAAGAAACTCTGGAATCAATTGAATTTACTTACTGTGAGTTTGCAAGGTCTTAGCTGTTTATTACGGATCTTCTATGCACTCTGCTATTAAGACATTAATATTTGGTCTTAAGGGATTGTGTTGCAGTGGGGAGACAATATCCTTTAGAGAAAAAAAGGCAGTGCTGTAAATGCCGATAATAACAATTTGGCCACATACAGTAGGGTCATAATGGTGAGAAGACTTTGGTTTATTTGAACTAATGTAATATAGGAGAGGGAAATTAATTTCCATGTTGTGTCCCTGAATAGCCATGCCTTTAGTATCACAATGTGATATGCTGACTGACCAACAACAATACAGGGACTATACATAAATAGTCATATTTAATGTTTTAAATAATTTTTGAAAGTTGTTGACATGTAATTGTACACACCTACAGAGCACAGTGTGGCATTTCAGTATGTTATAATGTACGATTATCTCAAAATATTGAGCACATCTAGCCCCTCAAACATTACTTCCTTGTGCTGACAGCATTTAAAATCCTATTAGATGTTTTGAAATATGCAATTAGTTCTTGTCAGCTAGTTATCTTTACTCTGAAATAGAGTTCTAGAATTTCTTCCTCCTGTAAGTCTGCCTTCTTGTGCCAATGAACCACCCTCAACCCATCTCCCCACCCTCTCCAGTGCTACACGCCTCTGGTAGCCATTATTCTTGTCATGATTCTGTGAGCTTGTGTTTTCATTTTTTACATATGAAGGAAAACATGTGTTATATCTTTTGGTGCCTGACTCATTTCACATACGGTCATGTCCCACGGGCCCACCCATGTTGCCACAAATGTCTGAATTTCATTTCTTTCATGGCTAAATAATATTCCATTGTTATATACATAGCACATTGTCTTTATTCATTCGTGCACTGGTGGATACCTAGGTTGACGCCACAGCTCGACCACTGTGAACAGTGGTGCAATGAGATGGGAGACAGTTTCTTCTCTGACATACTGCTTTTGTTTTCTTTGTGTATGCCCAACAGTGGGGCTGCTGAGTCATACTGTGGCTCTGTCTGTGCTTTTTAAAGGCATCTCTGTTCTGCTTGTCATAATGGCTGCACTAATTTATAACCCCACTATCAGTGCATAGAGTTCGCCTTTCTCCACACCCTCATCAGCACTGCTCAGTGTTGATGCAGGACCAAGGGGTCGGGTCAGTGGGTTCTGGTTGCTACCCTAACTTTCATCACCTAACTCCATCTCTTCTTGTGTCCCAGCTGTGACTGACTCTTATTTTCTAGTTTCATTCCAAAGGCTCACATGAAGTTCACAGCACTGCTTGCCATGCGTCAACATCACCTTGCTGTCATGTTTATTTGAATTGAAGGAATTAACTGTTTATGGTAAGAAACTGGATATCGCTGTCCATTCCTGACTGAATGAAAAATGGCAGCAATCATTTGTATCTGCCACCTTGGTTCTCAGGCATATCATTTTCCTCAGTAGTTTCTGGCTCAATGTGTTAAAGCAGTGCTTCTTAATCCTGGTGATTTCTGTCCCCCAGAGGACACCTGGCAATGCCTGGAGGCAATTTTGTTTGTCAGAGCACAGGCAAGGGATGGGACTACTGGATGGTGAGAGGCCAGGGTCCACTGCAAAATGGGCCCTAAAATTCATCCTGTGCTCTGCTACAAAGCAAGGTACAACCCCCCTCAACAAAAGGTTAAAATATCAACCACGTCAATGTTTAGAAACACATGGTAGAGAACTGCATGACTCAGATGTGAGGCTGTTGGGGTGATGGTCTGAGTGGAAGAAGCCAATGTTTTTCTGGATGTTAGTCTCTTGATTATGGACATTTAAAGCACTTCTACTCATGGGCCTCTTTACCAGAATCCATGCAGAGACCTCAGTAGCTTGCTGACCTCATGATAGGGAGTCATTTGATGGCTACTCAGTGGCCAGCTCCTTCCCTGTTCCTTCCTGACCTGCCCACCCTCTACACTCCCATGTACCCTCCCTCTCTTCCAGTGCAGTCTCTGCTATTCATCTTGTCTGTACTTTTCCCATCTTGAGTCACACAGCTATTGTTCTAATCCATCTTTAATGCTATTCTATATCGCTTTCTTAAATGTTATTGTGTGTCACCAGTAACTACCATCCACTAGATACACAGCCCAAGTCTGCAGCCTAATGCGGACAGCTAAATCCTTCTTTAAACTAAGGAATCTCAATGATAGGAGCTGATACCATCTGTGCCCATTTTCTTTTTCTGGCATTCACAGAAAGGCGTGTATTTCAAAGGCTGCCTCTCCTTCCAGTATACCATTAAGGAAACATGCAGCACTTTACCCTTTGAAGTCTTTTCATTAGAAAGGGGGAGACAGAAAGGATTAGTGGAGGAAAATAATGAAAAAGGAACATTCCTCAAAGACAATTTCTAGACAGATGACTTGATGTAGAGTCCTGATATGTACTCAGCTTTTTGACAGTCTGAATTAATTCAGCAAATCTGAAACTAAGAGGATTCTAAAACAGCAACTTGTAGCTGGAACTGGGAATAATGAAATCTTCTTTGAACAATGTGGTCACTGTATGTGAGTGTTTCAGATGATGGCCAGAACAGACACACAAAAATCTTTGTTCTGGCAGTCCTGTTCTAATCTTAGAAGCAGATTAGACCTTGCCTTCTGGTTCGCATGGAACTTTGCTTCCCATGGAAAAAACTCACTCCTTCCTGTGAGTGGGAAGAGGACAGCACTGAGGGTCCCCTCCCCCTTCCTTTCTTCTGGATAACACTGCACAGAAACTGAGGTCTCTTTCTGCTTGAACTCCAATAAGGTCTTGGAATCCTCACACAGCATTTATTTCTGGTTTCACTGTAGAATACAAGGAGCTGTGATCAGAGATTTGTTTGTTTGTCGGGGTAGAGGCAGAGTATCATCCAGCCCAAGTTGGTCTCAAACTCACTGTGTAACCTAGGATGGCTTTGAATTCTTAATCCTCCTGCCTCTACTTCCCAAGATCTAAGATCACAGATGTGTGCCACAGCACTTGGCTAGAAGGCTATTAGAGCCCACTTTTCACTCACTCCACAGCCCATCAGACCACACTTTACAAAAGGAAGTCAGGAAAGCACAGCACTCTTGATCCACCCAAAGCTCTGGCAAATCCTGAACCACTCAGTTTGAGCAACTTTAGTGCTTTGACTACAAAGATAGCCCCAACTTCTCCTCATAGCCACACTTACATCCACTTGGAAGAACAGAAACCCTATGGGAAAGCAAGCAGGGCCAAGTTCAAAGACAAGAAAGGTGGCCGCTTGTGACTAGAGTGGGTTAGGAGGGCTGTCGTTCATGACAAAAATGGAAGAAGTGAGAGGCCAAGGTTAGTCCATGAAAACTGTGAAATCCAGGGGACAATGCTGGAGTTGCATGCTAAGCATGGTATGAAAGTACCGGAGGGTGTTCAGCAGGAGGGAGGAGACCTGGATTCAGGTTTCAAAAGAATGCAAGCTATGAGAGCATGTAGGGCAGGGGCTGATATAGACACATGATCTGGGGCTCCTGTGGCAGTCCATGGAAGGTGGTTGGAGCCTGTGTTACCAGAGTGAGATGAAGTGACAAGTTCTGAGGTACTTGCAGAGTGTAGCTCACAAGTCTCTCTATTGACCTGGGTGGAGGCAGGGGAGTATGAAAGGAGAAAATTTAGATTCAGAACTTGAATGATGGGATGGCTTGAGATGCCATTTTCAGAAGTGGTGAGACCAGATATTTTTGGCATTTGAGTGGGTAGAGGGAGTGGGAGTGGGAATCATCTGTTCTGAGTGGCTAATACTCAGTAGTTAAACATAGTTCTGTCATACAAGGTAGGTAGCAGCCTTCTCATTGACATTATATTTAGACATGATATAAAGAAAAAGATCACCTTTGTGACAGTGTTCTTTAACATGACCAAGACTAAAATTGCTTTTTAAATAAGTTGACAAGAAGTAACATTTCGTAGGTCTTTTTCTTCCTATAATTTTGTGTGCAATGAGGTGCTCCATAAAAGCCTTTTTGTGGTAGCAGTGTGGATCACTCATGATGAGAAGAGAACCTTTTCCCTCTAGACCACATCAGGATCATTTATGAAATTATTGGCTGAACACCTGACTCTCCCCCAAAGGGTGAACTCCACAGAGGCAGGGTCTTTTTTGAAAGGCAAAAGGAGGGCGACAGGCAAGCTATGAGGGGGCAGAGCTCTAAAGCAGACAGTGGTGAGTTTTTTGGGTTTTCCTTCAGCTTCCACAGAGGCAGGGTCTTTTTTGAAAGGCAAAAGGAGGAAGACAGGCAAGCTATGAGGGGCAGAGCTCTAAAGCAGACAGTGGTGAGTTTTTTGGGTTTTCCTTCAGCATCATATCCTAGGCTAGAAACTGAAATGGTCAAACACCCAGAAATATGAACAGACTCTGGCGAAGTGAATGGATGAACAAATAAACAGCCCACCTCACCTGAAAAGTCTGCTCTCTTTAGCTAAAAGTCAGGAGAAGGGGAGCTTAGTAAGACAAAAAAAAAAAAACCTATGGACACTAACCATTCTACTCCAGACAAATACTGCAAAAAAAGTGCAGCCCTACCTCAGGCATAGGAGGAAGGGCTAAGTATTTGAGTCTCCCCCAAATTCATATGTTGAAACCTTACTTTCCAATGAGATGGCATTAAATGGTGGAGCCTTCCAAAGGTAATTAAGACTACTTGAGGTCATGAAGACAGAATCTTCATAAATGGGACTAGTGCCCTTATGAGAGGCCCAACAAGGGAGCTTGTCTCTCTCTATTCTACCATGTGAGGATAAAATAGAAGTTAACAGTCTCTAACCCAGAAGAGAGCCTGTACCAGAACCCAACCCTGCTGGCATTCGGCTTTTGGACATCCAATGTTCAGAATGGGGAGAATCACATATCTGTTGGTATAAGACACTTGGATTGTGGTGATCTGTTATGGCAGTCTGAACTAAGACACATGCCATACCCCAGTAGGGATGTTAGGATTCTACAGTCACAAGGTGTTCCAGTACCACTTAGAAAGGCAATAAAGAGCTAGTATTTGGGGTTCTTTTGCAATATTGGGAGCAACCAAGTGGGAAATCTTTACTTTACCTCCACCAATCACATGGTACCTGTCTCCTACCACCTGGGGCTGTATGAGAAGATGCACAGCTGAGACTCTAGATGTCAAGATCTATCAGCCCTTTATCAGTCCGAAGCAAGCACATATAGTGTCAGGAACCACCTTTCCATCTAACACAGTAAGGATATCCCCAACCTGGGCTGTCAGTGGAAGATGAGTGGAGAACCTGGGGTCTACGTCTATCCGGTTATAAGAAGCTCCAACAGTGTCTGACGGAAGAAGCAATAAAAGCCAAACATGGTGGCCCTGTTTTGAGCATCTCAAAACCTAACACAAAATGCCCAGGTTTTAATCTAAAAAGCACTTATCTTACCAGCAGCCAGCAAGAACATGGTAAGAATGAAGTGAGCATAAGAAATAAGGACCGACCCTGAGATGACCGAGACACTGGTAGTGTTAGAACACTTCTTTAAAGCAGTCAGCATTAAAGTGCTTCTAAAAGAAATTAAGAACACACTAGATACAAATAGAAGACATAGGGACTGGAGAGATGGTTCAGTGGTTAAGAATGCTGCCTGCTCTTACAGAGGACCTGGATCTTGTTCCAGGTACCCACGTGGTGGCTAACAACCATCTGTAACTACAGTTCCAGGAGATCTGACACCCTCTTCTGGCCTTTATGGGCATTGCATGACATAGATACACTTTCATACATGCAGGCAAAACACTCATACATATAAAATAAAATTAATTCTTAATTAAAGAATTAGAAGACATAAAGAACAAAATTGAAACTTCAGAGCTGAAGACTGTGGTAAATGAAATGAAAATCTCCCTAACTGCCTTTCCAGCAGACAGGGGATAGAGGAAGAATAGCTGTGAACTCAAAGTCAGAATAAAAGAAATTCTGTGTACTGAAAAAGAGAAGGGAGGTAAGCTAAATTTGAATTAGCAGTCACCCAGGGACAAGCCAACCCTAACATGGTCACTGATGTGCATTTACTGGTGGTTTAAGTGAAGAGGAAAAACGGCATATCTGCAAATGTACTTAAAGCTTTCCAGAGTTGGTAGGAAACATAATCCGCTGACTTAACTACCTGAAGAAAACTAAAAATAAACTAAAAGAAGTTCTTCTTAAGAGCATCAAAACTAAGGTTCTGAAAACTAAAGAAAAACTTGGAACAAGCAAAATGAAAGGAACACCTAGACGGCACACCTGCTTAAGAAATACGGTTGAAAGTTAAAGATCAAGCTGGCTGTGGTGGCACACACCTTTATTCCCAGCACTTGGGAGGGAAAGGCAGGCAGATCTCTGTGAGTTCAAGGCCAGCCTGGTCTATATAGTGAGTTCCAGGCCAGCTGGGGCTACAGGGAGACCCTATCTCAAAAAGATTTTTAAAAATTTTAAGATAAAAAAGGGAACAGTGTGCTTTTTAATTTTTTAATTTTTAAGATCTATTTTGTGTGTGAGTGTTTTGCCTGGATGTATGTAAGTACATCATGTACATGCAGTGCCCACAGAGACCAGAAGAGTGCCCTGAAACTGGACTTATAGACGGTTATTAGCTGCCATGTGGGTGCTGAGAATTGAACTTGGGTCCTCTGCAAGAGCAGCCAGTGCTCTTAACTGCTGAGCCATGTCTCTAGCTCCATTTTTTTGTTTGTTTGTTTTGTTTTGTTTTGTTTTGGGGAAAAAAAACTGTCAGGGTAAAATTATACAGCAAACAAATACATCTTGGAGGGATAAAGAAGTGATTATGACATTTTTAGGTAAAGGAAAGCTAATGCAACTTGTTGCCAGAGAATTTCCTGAAAGAATACCTACAGGAATTCTCTAAAGAGATGACATTATGAAATCAGACCTTAGCACATAAATACAATCATGGGTAAATGTGATAGAGTTTCCTTTTCCCCTTTGGTGTTGTGAAGGGCTTGACTGACACTTAGATCATAACATCGACTAAAGTAGTAATATTTGTAGCGAAAATGTTTAAGAAAATATCGTAAACAAGGGAAAGCAAAGAGGTTTCTGTAGCCCATTTAAACTGATAAAATGACAATACCTGCAAACTGCGATAATTTCTATATGTATGCAGTGATATGGGCCACCACTCAAACAGGTGTGCAAAGAGATGCACTCAGACAACTTATAGACCAACCAAAATAGAATTCTAAAAGATGTTTAAGCATCAGAATATTTCGATCACAGGAACCCTGATGAATGTCTAAAGTTATACTGAGTAGAAAAGTGACCAAAATTTACTTGCTGTATAATTCCATTTATAAAGAAAATGTTTAAGAAAATATCATAAACAAGGGAAAGCAAAGAGGTTTCTATAGCCCATTTAAACTGATAAAATGACAATACCTGAAAACTGCGATAATTTCTACATGTATGCAGTGATATGGGCCACCACTCAAACAGGTGTGCAAAGAGATGCA
>NW_008348795.1:427295-430314 GCF_000622305.1 Nannospalax galili
ATATAATAAAAATAAATGAAAAAAATTATAGAAATGAAAAAGAGACTAGCGGTTTCCGAGGAGTGAAGAGGAGGTAGGTGGGAGCCACAAAGCTGGCTTTGTGGGGTATTTGCATTTAATCTTAACTGTTGAGCTTAGCCAGTACCCAGCTGGGATATTGTATTACAGCTCACTAGATGTTGCCTTTGGAAGAAACTGGGTATGTGAGATTTCTTTGGGGTTTTTTTAACCACCACATGTGTATCTATACTTATCTCAAAATAGCAAGTTTAAAGGAAAAATACATAAGATTAAAAAAGTCACAGAGACTGGAGAGATGGCTCAATAGTTAGTAGCACTGGCTCTTCTTGCAGAAGACCTGGGTTTGAATCCCAGCACCCACACTGCAGCTAACAGCTGTTTGTAACTCCAGTTTGAGGGGATCCAACACCCTTTTCTGTCCTCTGCGGGCACTGCATGACACAGGTGCACTTGCATACATACACACAACACATATAAAATGAAAATAAAGCAAAAAACAATTAAAAATAAAAAATAGCATGGGAAAGTACTGTGTAGAACCTGTGACTCAGAAAGGACTCCAGTGCTAAGCACACACCATATTCCATACAACATCCATTCTCTATCTCTGTGTGTGTGAGTGTGTGTGTGTGTACAACATGTGTGTACATTCGTGTACACTAAGCACAGGATTCTGCCATGAGCACCTTCTCTCCTTATGAAATGGATGTCTTTTCAAGATTTGTTTTTACGTTTATCATTTATTTGTGTGTGTGTGTGTGTGTGTGTGTGTGTGTGTGTGTGTCCATGTGTGTATACACAGGTGCTGTTGGAGGCCAGAAAAGCTGGAGGTGCAGAAGGTTGTGAGCTGCCTAGTATGGATGCTAGGATTCCAACTCTCAGTCCTCATGATAGAGCAACAAGCACTCTTAACCCTGAGCCATCTCTCCAGCCCTGGAACAAATGTCTTTGATGGCAATGAATTAATGAATTCTTTTCTCCTGAACTTTTTCTCAGCACAGGGGGTTACAGGCAACAGAACCACAGATCACTAGATGTTGTAGGCAGAGAGGAAGCACTGAGGCCTTGCCAGTAAACTCCACTGAGCTGTGCTGACAGGTACAGCCCAGCCAAGAGTCACAGTTTCCTGGAGGATGGTGCAGATGTTGACCAGTGGGGAAATCTTTCAGAAAGATGACCACCCCACCCCCCACCCCAGAGTGAGAACCTAGGCCCCACAGACAGGCAGCCCTTCTTGAGATACAGGAGTCTGTGTGCCCAACCAACATCAAGTGAGTGAGTGTCAGGCTGGGTGCTGCCCAGTTCCTCTTCCATTACCTCACCAACAACTAGTGAACATGGGCTTCTTCCAGTGGCATCTTCTCAACCACCATGAAGCCAGTGACCTTCACCCTGCATCTTTTCCGGCTCTTGATGCTCAGAGTCTCTGGCCTTGGCTAGTGGGCCTGATCTACCAGGTATCCCACATGAGCCAGCAGAGATGGACATCACTGAGGGAGTGGGCACTGGATTCTCCTTGGATGCTTTTAGGGGGTATAGGGCCTTCATTATGAAGTACATGCCCTTGGGGCTAGAGAGATGGCTTAGCAGTTAAGAGCACTGGTTGCTTTTACAGAGGACCCAGGTTCAGTTTTCAGCCCCCACATAGTGGCTAACAACTGTCAGTAACTCCAGTTCCAGGGGATATGATGCCCTCTTCCTGCCTTTGCAGGCATTGCAAGCATGTGGTGCACTTACATACATTCAGGCAAATTCATACACATAAATTAAAAATAAATAAAAAATTTAAACCTTATAAAAAAGAAATACAAATTGTAGGTAAGAAGGGCTAAGTGTGGTGCCAGTGTGCTGTAATCCCCCATAACATGAGCTGACTCCCCTTACCAGGAGCAAGACTGGGACTTAGAACAACTGGAAAGGGCCCAGACTATAATAGCACTTTTCTGGTTAAAAGGTGCTTTTCTATTGGCTACCTTTTATTTATGGCAAGGGGGGCTGACATTATGTTTCTTCTGACATTTGCAATAAATAGATTTAAATAAACATGAAAAAGAGTTGTAACAAATACTTGCAGGACACATAGCTCAGCCTCATTTTTTTAAGCATGAAAGCTGGCATCCAAAGCTCACATTTCCACATTCCAAACTACTGTTTCCTCTTCATCTACATCTCCCCCTTTAGCATTTGATGCCTAATCTCAGAAGAATAAAGAACATATCATAGAAATGAAAAAGAGACTAGCGGTTTCCAAGGAGTGAAGAGGAGGTAGGTGGGAGCCACAAAGCTGGCTTTGTGGGGTATTTGCATTTAATCTTAACTGTTGAGCTTAGCCAGTACCCAGCTGGGATATTGTATTACAGCTCACTAGATGTTACCTTTGGAAGAAACTGGGTAGTGAGATTTCTTTGGGGTTTTTTAAACCACCACATGTATATCTATACTTATCTCAAAATAGCAAGTTTAAAGGAAAAATACATAAGATTTAAAAAAGTCACAGAGACTGGAGAGATGGCTCAATAGTTAGTAGCACTGGCTCTTCTTGCAGAAGACCTGGGTTTGAATCCCAGCACCCACACAGCAGCTAACAGCTGTTTGTAACTCCAGTTTGAGGGGATCCAACACCCTTTTCTGTCCTCTGCGGGCACTGCATGACACAGGTGCACTTGCATACATACACACAACACATATAAAATGAAAATAAAGCAAAAAACAATTAAAAATAAAAAATAGCATGGGAAAGTACTGTGTAGAACCTGTGACTCAGAAAGGACTCCAGTGCTAAGCACACACCATATTCCATACAACATCCATTCTCTATCTCTGTGTGTGTGTGTGTGTGTGTACAACATGTGTGTACATTCGTGTACACTAAGCACAGGATTCTGCCATGAGCACCTTCTCTCCTTATGAAATGGATGTCTTTTCAAGATTTGTTTTTACGTTTATCATTTATTTGTGTGTGTGTGTGTGTGTGTGTGTGTGTGTGTGTGTGTCCATG
>NW_008348795.1:431351-433841 GCF_000622305.1 Nannospalax galili
CAAATTCATACACATAAATTAAAAATAAATAAAAAATTTAAACCTTATAAAAAAGAAATACAAATTGTAGGTAAGAAGGGCTAAGTGTGGTGCCAGTGTGCTGTAATCCCCCATAACATGAGCTGACTCCCCTTACCAGGAGCAAGACTGGGACTTAGAACAACTGGAAAGGGCCCAGACTATAATAGCACTTTTCTGGTTAAAAGGTGCTTTTCTATTGGCTACCTTTTATTTATGGCAAGGGGGGCTGACATTATGTTTCTTCTGACATTTGCAATAAATAGATTTAAATAAACATGAAAAAGAGTTGTAACAAATACTTGCAGGACACATAGCTCAGCCTCATTTTTTTAAGCATGAAAGCTGGCATCCAAAGCTCACATTTCCACATTCCAAACTACTGTTTCCTCTTCATCTACATCTCCCCCTTTAGCATTTGATGCCTAATCTCAGAAGAATAAAGAACATATCATATCTGTAACTCCTTTGTGTGAGGAATTCTAGACCTACAGTTCCTAGAGGTTGGGTAAAAATTCTGTTTGTTTATGTATGCAGCAGACTGTCCATCTTGGTGCTGTGCATGGCCACTTCCTATGCCCAATTTGAGGTCACTATTTGGGCATTTATCTCTTTTCTTAACATGAGTGCTAGTGATATCTCTACAGGCTGAGGGCTTGTGAGACATCTGCATTTCTCAGAAGGGAGTAGTTCCCTGGACACATAGTTCCATGTAAAGGCAGCCAAGCAGAGGTGGGACAGTTCTGGCCTGCACACTCTGCAAGCTCCTTTGTCACTTGGCTAATCCAGGGACCATTTGATCTCCTCTGGCACAGTCCTCGAAACTGAGGGATGACCCCATCCTGTGCAGTCTTCTTTCTCATAACTGCCTCCTTCTAATAGATTCCTTCAGACCCAATCACCTTAAAGCACAGTGACAAGCAAAAAAATTTTAGATGTGCTCTCTGCTTCCCTGGGCCTGAAAGACCCATCTCAGGCCTCTCTCCTACTACCCTCAGGCCTCTCTCTGGGATAAGTCCATCCAGCCTGCTGCACCTTGACTACCCCAGCCTCATTCACCCTCCCATCTCCCCCACCAGTCTCTCCTAGTATGGGCCCTGTCCCATTCCTTATCTTGGGGCCCCAGATATCTGGGGGAACCAATACTGCTTCCTGATCCTTTTCATCCAGACCAATGTAGTGCCTTCCCTGGGCCACAGGAGCACTGCTTCTGGGCCTGACCCCGCCCTCACCTCCCTCTGCATCCCTGGGCCTGCACCACCTGCCAGCCTCTTCTGGGACTCAGGAGCTGACCTTCCCTCTTCCTGATTTGTTGCATCCAGACCAACCCAGCTCCTCAATGCAGTCCCCAGGAGTCCATGGGGCCGCTTCCCATCCCATCTGCCTTTGCATCTCTGGGTGGCACAGCCACCAGCTGCCCTAGACCAGCATATTTCCTGGGCCAGGCTTGCAGGCCAGTCCAACCCCCAAATTTCTGAGGCCAAAATCATTCCTGGAGGGACCCAGACCTTAGGAGAAAGGCTGAAAACATCTGACCTGCATCTGAATTGGGCCTCTGTGGGATCTCCTTAAGGCAAAAGCAATCCGGACACTCCAATATAGAATCAAAAGAGAGACCCAGAAGCTTAGATGAACCAACTTTTCGTGCCAAAAAAGGAAACCACAAAGACATACAAAGTTCACAAAAAAAAGCAGACCTAAATTTGAAGGCCTGAGTCTCATACAAGAATCGGAAACTACAAAAGAAATCCACATGTCAAAATCACAGAGAGAAAAAAAAAAATAACACGAAAACCAAAATAACATATCCCCACCAAATACCAATAGTTCTCTAGAGGAGTACAACGAGAATCCCCTACAGATAATGCAGGACATGGAACTCAAAAAAACAATTATAAACATGATAAAAGAATTGAGTGAATTTAAAGAAAACACAAAAAAAGAAATCAAAGAATTGAATGAAGATAGAGAGAAACTTCTGAATGAATTCAGAAAAGAGTTAGAAATATTTAAGAATATGAAGAATACGAAATGAAGAAGGAAGTGAAAGGCTCAGTAAGCCAATTAGAAACAACAGGAGAAAGCCTCATCAATAGAATGAACGAAATGGAAAACAGAGTATCAAGATTAGAAGATAAAGTGGATGAACTGAACCACTCAAGCAAAGATTATGAAAAATTTAAGAAATCACAAGAATGGAATATGGAGGAATTGTGTGACACCATATAAAGACCAAATGTACAAATCATAGGCATACAGGAAGGAGAAGAATCCCAGGATAATGGCATGTACCAGATCTTCAACAGAATCGAAGAAAATTTCCCAAAATAAAAGAAAGACATGCCCATACAAATACAAGAAGCATATAGAACACCAAACAGACAGGACCAGAAAAGAAACTCTGCATGGCACATCATAGTAAAAACACTAAATGTACAGAACAAAGAGACAATACTGAAAGCTGCAAAAGAG
>NW_008348795.1:434281-435245 GCF_000622305.1 Nannospalax galili
CACACGAACACATGGAGATTAAACAACACACTCCTGAATGATGAATGGGTCAAAAGAGAAATTAAGAAAGGAATAAAAGTATTCCTGGAATTAAATGAAAAGGACAATACAACACGACAGATCTCTGGGACACATTGACAGTGGTCCTTAGAGGGAAGTTTACAGCTCTAAGTGCTTACATCAAAAAATCAGAAAGAACCCAAATAAATGACTTAAAATTGCAACTCAATACACTTGAAAAGCAACAGCAAACAAAACCCAAACCCAGCAGACAAGAAGAAATAATAAAAATCAGGGCAGAAATTAATGGAATTGAAGCAAATAAAACAAGACAAAGAATCGACAATTCCAAGAGCTGGCTCTTTGAAAAGATAAACAAGACTGACAGACCATTAGCCCAGTTAACCAAAAGAAAGAAAGAGCACCTCCAAATCAACAAAATGAGAGATGAAAGGGGAAACATCACAACAGACACCAGAAAGATACAGAACATTATAAGGGAATACTTTAAAAACCTATATGCTACTAAATTTGAAAACCTAAAAGAAATGGACGGATATCTAAAGACATGGGAACCACCAAAACTAAACCAAGAAGAGATTAACAGCTTAAACAGACCCATAATGCACAAAAAAAATGAAACCGTAATATAAAACCTCCCAACTAAAAAAAGCCCAGGACCAGATGGATTTACAGCAGAATTCTATCAGACATTTAAAGAAGACCTGCATCCAATACTACTTAATTTATTCAAAAAGATAGAAATGGAGGGAAAACTTCCAAATTCCTTCTATGAAGCCAGCATCACTCTAATACCAAAGCCAGGTAAAGATACAACCAAAAAAGAAAACTATAGACCCCATATGCTTAATGAACGTAGAGGCAAAAATTCTCAACAAGATACTTGCGAACCGCATACAGACACATATCAAAAAGATCATCCACCATGATCAAGTCGGCTTTA
>NW_008348795.1:436670-482287 GCF_000622305.1 Nannospalax galili
AATAAAAAAAGTAAAGATAAAACCCATAGAATGGGAGAAAATCTTCACCAACAACACATCCGACAGAGGTTTAATAATCAGAATTTATAATGAACTCAAAAAACAGAGAACCAAGACAAGAAGCAACCCAATTAAAAGATGGACTAAGGACCTGAACAGAGAGTTCTCAAAAGAAGTAAAGATGGCTATGAATCATCTTAAAAGATGTTCAACATCCCTAATAATTAGGGAAATGAATTAAAACCACTTTAAGATTTCACCTTACCCCAGTCAGAATGGCTAAGATCAAGAAAACAAAGGACACCAAATGTTGGAGGGGATGTGGGGAAAGGGGACCACTCATACACTGCTGGTGGGGCTGCAAACTAGTTCAACCCCTATGAAAGCAGTGTGGAGAACTCTTAAAAAACTACAAATGTACATATCATTTGACCCAGTTATACCACTCCTTGGCACACACACAAAGAACTCATCCTATCACAGAGACACATGTACATCCATGTTTGTTGCTGCTCTTTTCACAATAGCTAAGAGATGGAAGCAACCTAAGCGTCCCTCAGTTGATGAGTGGATAATGAAAATGTGGTTCATTTATACGACAGAGTTTTACTCAGCAGTAAAGAAACATGGTATCATGAAATTTTCAGCTAAATGGATGGAACTAGAAACTGTTATCCTGAGTGAAGTAACACAGACTCAGAAAAAAAATCGACATATGTTCTTCCTCATATGTGGATCCTAGAACCAGAATCTGATAAGTATGCAACCAGACATAACTACAGGAACCAGGATAATGGAAAGGAAAAAGGGGGGTAAAGGAAAAGAAATAACCTGAAAGAGAAGAACAGTAGGAAACAGGCCTTAATAAGGGAGAGATGGATAAAAATCGAGTTAGTTTAAGAGAGGGGGGAGGGAAGGGTATACAAGGAACATAGGGGATAAAGGGAAAGAAGGAGCTCAAGAGAGGTAGGACCACAGGAGAAGGGTATTAGTAAGGGAGAAAGGGGGCAAATGGGGGCACCATTAGTGGGAAAACCATGATAGAGGGGTGAGACAATGCAAGAAATAATGCCTAGGTAGTTTTGAAAACCAGAGGGAACCCTATTACTCCTACAACCTACTGACAAATTATATATAGCATATCAAGTAATATATGTCTAAGTAAGGTTTATCTGAGAACAACTGGTCTTTGCCTAAGATTTATCTACATAACACACAGTAATTAAAAATACCAGACTGGTAGAACTAACCTTCTTGGGTGTTTAACAGACATACTTTGAGGCCTATAATAATTTGGTCAGAGGGACATAAAGGACACTTTTTGCTCCTTGCCCTCCTAGGTCAACTAGTTCCAGGGGACTATGAGAATCTCTCAAAATGTCCTGTAATTGTGGTGGGTCACCTGTCCTCTTGATCAAGGAAGCCAAGGAGACCCCACAAGATGGACTTGAACCAGTGTCCAGTCTATAAAGAGGAGGGTCAACACGGAGGAATCATTTCCTCCATGCTTCCAAGTGAAGCCAACCATGGTCGAGCAGGACCTTTAACTTATCTTCACATAGGCAGAACTGGTAAAAGAAAGGAGCTAGGGGCTCCTCCTAAGCCCATGTGACCCCTGAGGAACAAATCCTCAAACAACCTTAAGAGTAAAACTAAATTGGTTTATCTGTACCAACTGTATGGCCTTAAACACCCAAAAGGAAGTATAACCAAAGATTAAAGGGGCCAATATAATTTCATAAGAGTCCAGATGTATAGCCAAAGGCTACATAACAAGCAACAATGCCAGATAGGAGATACCTTCTTTTGAGTTGTTGGCCAGGGTGGCCAAAGGGATTCCCAGATAGTAACCCAGCGTAGAACTGGGAAATTGAACAACAGACCCCAATCTTATCCAAAGGAATATTGACAATTGATCACTGCTAGATGAGGTCCTAAAACAAAGACCTCTAGATAGGCTGACTAGATTCACCAGAAGGGCAAGTAGTGGGTAATGGCTGGCGGTGCCTACAACACAGCAGACAGTAGCCGGGATATCAGAGTATAAGGGTTCTAGTGGGGGGAGGGAGGCTATGGGAGGGTGCCATCTGCGAAGTGGGTATAAAAAATATAAAAAATAAATTTTAAAAAATTTAAAAATTAAAAGAAAATAATTCTTCAAAGAATAAAAATTTGTTCCTTAATAATTAGTAGGTGTGAAAAACATTACCATTGAAATCTACCTGATGACTTTATATCCATGCTTAGATGCCAAGGAGCTCAGAAAGTAACTGACTGTGACTATTAATAATCAGATATATAGAGATTAGAAATGCATGTGCATCTTAGTGTCAATTGTATTAAAAATGAATTTTCCTGTATGAAAAAAAATTTAGATGCACAATCACTCCCTGTGCAGTGTTCAAATGCCTTAACAAAATAGTGAGCAAGATTCCTACTTGGACATTCAAAGTCAACCAAGAAGCTTTTGGGTATTTTGACATCTACTGGTACAACTGCCAATTATCTATTTCTGTTTGAATCTTTCCTAATTCCCCTAAGGCTATCTGATCATGGGACTGCTCTGAGAATCTGAAACGTGTATATATCACAGGTGTGTGCAGCGCCTGAGTTCAAATAGAGGTCACTTGCCTCGGGAAAACAAGCATGGAAAATAGTCCTTGAGGCAAAATTGCAAGATGCTTTCCAGGCATCAAGAAAGAAAAGGATATGAAAACTTAAAAGTATTCACAGTGATTTGATGGTCGACTCTGAAAGGCAGACTGTGCCTGTTACTGTCAAAAGGTTGAACTTCTTAACAGTCTCTGAAAGCAAAAATTGACCGAGACACCGGGAAAATGGAAATTATGCTTATGATTACTGTCTGGCAGTCCTTGTTATGCAATGTCACTCCAAATGCCGAAGAACAGATCTCTTAACCTGAGAAAAGCATTAAAAGCAGAGACAGCTGTTTGCAGTGTGTGTTCCCCCACAGTGCTCATGTTCCTGAACCCTGGCTTGCAGCCCCTGATTATTTGTACCTCCTGCCCTCCTAAAGCAGATCCAGGAGAGTGAGAAACGCAGCATCAGCCTCCTGCTCCATGAGCAAGCCAGGGGTCAGTGGCTTTGGCCTTCCTTTTGGACTTGAAAGAATTAATTTCCAAAGGTTATATCACTAAGAGGAGAAACCTGTGAGGGAGAAAACTCCACTTTGGATCATCATTCCAAAGCATCAGCCTGTTCATAAGCTGTTTCTCCACCCATTCCTCTTTCAAGATTCTGAACCATGGAATGACGAAATAGAGGAAGATGAGGCGTGGTGTACTGTTGCCCAAACAGAACATCTCAGAGAATGATGCTGCTTTGCTGAGGTTCTGTTACATTGAGATGCCTGGAACCTTAGATGGCTAAAGGTTTTATAGTTGGGTTCTTTGATGTGGTACATAACTGTTTCTTTGAAACCATCATAGCACACTCCAGTATTTAAAAAGTACACAGCAGGCTACAGAGCATGTTGATACCTATCCCTTCCTAGCAAAGGTAATGTGAAGCTGGTGACTATTTCAACATCCCTGTTGCTACTGCTTCTTTGACTTTTTCACAGGACCAAACAAGAATGAAATCAGAAAACATAATGTTAGTGCATACATAGATCTTGCCTTCCATAAGACAGATATAAGAGAAATTAATGAGCAAAATATTCAAAAGTACTCCTTTTGGTATTTTTTAATCTGTAATCTATAACAGTACAGTATGCAAACCATAAGTATGTAAATCAGTCTTGACAAATGTGCACACCAGTAGAACCATCATCCACTCTGTCATTATTTTTAAGTAGTTAAATGTCTAGAGGTGGTATAACAGGCTAACCTAGTTTCTCCTTTGTTTCCATGAGACCTGAATTGTTTTACAGATCAGATATTGGGGAAGTTGATAAATGGAGGGAACAATCTGATTCTCCCTTAACCAAAGAGTTTTATTAGTTTCAGTGAGGTTAAGAATCTACCTTTGTGGGGTATGGTGGTTGCATGCCTTTAGTCCCAGCACTTAGGGGCAGAGGCAGATGGATCTCTTTGAGATCAAGGACAGCCTGGTCTACAAAGTAAGTTCCAGGCCAGCTTGGACTACAAAGAGACACTGTGACAAAAATACCAAAGGGGAAAAAAAAGAATCTACGTTTAGGAAAAAGTTAGATCTCTGGGTAAGACAAGTTTTCTATCATTCATATATTATGGACATCTTGAAGCAAAGAAAGACTAAATTTTTCATGGAATTTGCAGTATTATTTATTGAACCCATCCCCTGTTCCCAGTCAATGAAAAAGAACCAAACTCTAATCATCACCAAAACCACCTGAAGAATTCTGTAAGTTCATATATTTTATTTTTGATGTACAGTCTCTGTTCAATAAATTACTAATTTTTTGTTTTGTTTCTGTTTTGCCGTGCTAGGGATTGCACCCAGAGCCTTATACATGCTAGGCAGGTGTTCTGCTGCTGAACTGCATCTCCAGTTCTCAACATCGTGCAGAATTTCATACAGTGCTTTTTCCAAACCCCGATACAGCTGGATTATCTGAGGTACTTACGAAAAATGCAGCCCCACTTTGGGCCACTTACCTTGGGCTTCTCTGAGGATTTCTAAAACCCAAATGGACTCTGAAGCCAGGAGTCCCAAAACACAGTTTACAAATTCTCATTTGTGGGGACCCAGACAATCAGTGCTAATGAGTATGAATTTTGATGGTGCCTAAATCCATGCAAAATCGAAACCACATTCTTTTTTCCTTTTTAATTCTTTCAATGTCAGTTTTGTGGGCAGGGACGGAGCATGACCACCTCTGCAGTCCAGAGATTAGCTTGCAGTCTTTAAAGAGCAATGTGGTGACTTTCTAGCCATATAAAACAGTTAAAGCTAGCTGGTCATCTTGAGTAAATGGTTTAATCTCTCTGTGACTGGTTTTTATTTTTCATCAGTTACAGTGACAGTGACATTTTTGGAATCTACTAATGAAGTTTCTGAAGGTTTTCAGAATGGAAGAAGGCCAGAAGAAGGTACCTCATGATTCTGTTATAAGGATCAACATCAATGCTACTGGTCCTCGTAATCCACCATTCTGTATTTGAAAACTTACTCTCTTGCTAACATTTGTTAACTCCAACTTGCTGCTTATGGCATTTTTAGGGTCATTCATGAACATGTACAGAGCAGAGGAAAACGTACCACCCAGATGCACAAGTTGTTGCATGGGGTTGTATAAGGTGACAATCTGCCATTTTACTTCAGCTCTGAGATTGTGACAAAAACCTCCTTTTTACCTCCTGCGTAGGGCATGTTCACCCTACTTTGGTACTTTTTAGTGATTTCACTGAGTAAAGCAGTCCTCAGCATAGCAATGAAGTGCTGTCTAGTTAATCTTAAGAACAGAGGCCTGGGATGTGCCTTATGGAGAAACTGTATGTATTAAATAAATTACACTGAGGCATGAGCTATATTATGTCTGCATGATTTCAAAGTTAATAAGCCAAAGAAATACATAGCATATATAATATATACTTAATATAATATATTAAATATCAGCATCAGTTGTCAAAAATTCTACAACTACAGGTTCTCAGAAACTTCACCCAGTGGCTCCCCTGTGGTTTAGTATTTGCTAATCCAGTGTTTGCTGTGACTTTATAAACCATAACACAGCAAAGGATGAGTGCTAACTGTGGAAACAACACACTTGAAATGCTTCCGGGACAGGTGGTACCCTATAGAATTGTGTGCTAAAGGAAGAGACCCCTGAAGAGATTTTAGAGACCAGACTCTACCTGCAGGAAGGCTGTAAGGGAGCTGGGTAGGAAGCAAGTGGAGTAGGTATCTCCACAGTCCTTCTGAGGAAAGAGCCTGAGATCTAGGAAAATGGTGATGATTATGAGTCCCAGCAGAACTGGTGGCTGGAATTCTCAGAGGTCTCAGAGGTCAAGTAGCAATGCTGTGGTAACTAGCTGTTAGAGGGACTGCTGGGAGGGCACAGCACTACCACATTCTGGTCTGTCATCCAGTTAAACGCTCAAATTACCAAGGAAGCTGCTGAGATAGATTCCACAGCCCAATCCTAAGTTTCCAAATTTTCTAGAGTCAGCATACAAGTGTAATCGCAAGCCACTCCCCATAGCAGTACATCTGGAAAACACTTTGGTAGTGTAAGGAACTTTTCTTCGTAGTAGGATGAGCCTGTGTTCAAATCCATCTATACCTGGCCTCAGGCAGGTATTTGAAACCCAGTGAGCCTGGTTCTCTTCACCTTCACTTTGAGAAGATGGCCCAGCCTTGGAGCACCATCTCTGAGAATGAACCTATAGTGCATAGAAGTTGGCAGGTCCATGTCTAACACATTGCAGGCATCCAACTCATGTTGGGCCAACCTTCCTACTTGATTACCTCTGATTGTTGGTCCCTCATGCTCTTCTGAGATATGAACATATCCCTCCCTTAGGAGCTGCCAGGCTGCTTTCCAGCAAGATGGAAGATCTGAGCCAATCTGCTACTCTCTCCTTTTCTTCCCACTTACTGGCCTCACACATCTGGCACAAAAGAGACAGATGCTAGGGTTCTCAGTCTCACTATCCTAATGACTTCCACTGCTTGGGGGAGGCTACCCAGGCTGCATAACTGGTGACACTGTGTATCTGAGTGGAAGTACTTTTTCGCAGGTCTGATGTCAGCCTTCCTGAGGATCTTAATCTGGAGCCTCTGGGGCTCTGCAGATGGTATCACAAACAAGCCAAGTGGAGAGTGTGGGTGCCAGGGCACAGGTGGTCACCGCCTTCCTCAGAGCTGCATCTGCTACCAGCTGAGTCTTCTCCAGAGTCATGTGGAGGCTGTTCAGGCCCCATCTATCAGCCACTGTTCAGGATCCAGGCTTCCAGATCTCAAACAAGAACCTCTGTGCTGAGAGGTGAGCTGTTCTTAGTAAGTCAGCCTACCAGCCTTTCCACCACTTCCTCTTCTATCCTGAATATTTAGCCCAAATCTTACTCTCTTCCTGGCTCTGTCCATCCTCTACTCCGACTCCTGTTCTGTATCCAAAGTTCAAATTTTTCTGCAGTTTTCTTTGGGCCATTCTCAGTATTCCTGTTATTACTGGACTTTGGCTAGGGGCTCACTGAATAAGAAAAACCTCTTTTCTACTGGCAAAGCCATAACCGCTTGATACTTGTACAACTGCCCTCAGAATCTTTGGTCATTCACTTGTAAAGAGACATCAGTTTCCTGGCAGAGTGTGATGATGGTTTCCCTTCAGTTGCTCTTAACAGGATTTTACTTCATGTCCAGAGTTCACTGAACTTCACTCTTGACCATGAGAAAGCATCATATGATCACTCATCAAAGTACTTTGAAGTAAGTGGATTTTTCCTAAGCTTTCAAGTGTTCTCCACTGCCATCTTCTACCCTTACTGAAGAATAAGGACAGCATGGTTGGACTGTAAGGAGTTGAAAGGTGAGTCACAAACACATGTGTTACCTTACTTGAAATTTCTTGAGTGCTTTTTGTCAGGCGCTGTTATGCCATACTTGATTAACTCATTCCAACTTGTTTAGAACCAAGGATTTAGACTATTAGAATTAACATTATTTATTGATGAGGATGTGATGTTTTATTGAATAAGTAATTTGATCAAGAGCCCAAAGTTTGGAAGCTACAATGCTAAGAGCAGAAACTAAGCACAGTGTATCACAGGACCAGGATTTGCAGCCCCCATGCTACACTGGGTTCTAAAATATTTTTTTTTTCAAGAGGAGAAATTGTTGAATTTGGGGAGCTTGAGACTCGAGAAAAATAGGGAAGGGAAGTACCAGGTTCTGGAGCATTGAGCTACCCAGTCTCCACTCACTTCCCGAAGCTCTGGTTTCTGTTCTCTGTCTGTTGTAGACAGTGAACATCCATGCAAGTTTTGACTTGAAAGAGGGAATATCAGGGAAAAATGTATTTCAGCAGACTATGCTCCATTAGTCAGGAACCGTTTGGTTGTTGTACAGAACTCCGGCACTCTAGCAGGAGGTCTGGCATACGGTTGTTGCCTAACATCTGTTCGGTGAACAGATGATGTTCCCATACCCACCTTCCCTTCCCTTTCATAGATGAGGATTTGAGTGGCACAGGGAAGGGAAGAGTGTGGCAGAGAAGCAGAAGCAGCCTCATCTGTACCCCTCCTGCAGTGAACTCACTAGCTCACTAGCAAATTCTAGAAGTGGAACAATAAAACCTCAAGTTCTAATATAACTCTTAAGTTCCCATGACTCAACAGCCAGGATGCCAGGACTGGGAGCCAGTTCAACATCGAAGGTGTAAATCACATCTCTCGTCCTCTGTCTGTATGGGAGAATTATTTATCCTGCATGGAGCACCAAGGGCAGGCTGTTCCATGAACTCTTTAGGAGTATTCCCGAGCAAACAGCAATATTAAATGCCCCAAGGGAATAGATGTGTATAGACAGTTATTTTCAAACATGAGATCAAAAGTGCTATGTGCAAATCTGATCATTAAGCAACTGATATCTACAGAGACAATGTCAAAGAATTACAGAAGCCACAAAGCTATTAAGTCCCTACACTAAGGCACGTTGTTGGCCAGAGAAAGGAACAAAGGTAATGATCCCACCTGCGCTAGCAGGTATTAGGCATTGTTATGCCTAATACTGATAGAAACAACTTAAGGGAGGAAACTTACTTTGCTTATGGTTAGTATATCATGGTGAGTAATGTGTGGCAGGGCAGAGCCATTCACATCAAGGCAAACAGGAAGCAGAGAGGGAAGGAATACAGGAAGAGGCCAGAGCAAGATGGAGCTCTCAAAGACATGCTCCCAGTAACCTACTTCCTTCAATTTGGCTCCAATCCTACTTTCCGCCATCTCCCAATAATGTCACTGTATTATGAACCCTTCATGGCAATAACCCATCATGTGATCAGAGTCCTCATGATCTAATCAACTCTGGAAATCTCTCCCAGACACACCTAAAAGTGTGTTTTGATAATCTGTCTCTCAATCCAATCAAGTTGATAAGACTAATCATCACACCACCAGCCAAGTCATGCCCCTTGAACTGATCTTTGTGCATTAAAAGTTGAACATATAAAGAATGACCCACATATGTGATAACCACATTGAGATATCTTAGAGATCATTTAAGCACAGTATTTAAAAATGGGTTTTCATCTTACCAAGGCTAAGATTTATGCATAGTTTTCTGAGGTTATTATAACAAATTACTACAATTTTTTCACATTGGTAAAAATGATAAAAATAATTTAATCAGAGTTTGGGAGGTGAGAATTTCCATATTTAAAATACATGACTAAAGGAGACATGCAGGACCCAATGCCCTCCAGAGACCCCAGGAGAGAATCTGTTCTTCTACCTCTGATGACTGGCATCTGGCTATCTTTGACCTGTTGCTTCATCTCCTCGTCTCTGCCTCCAGGGTCACTTTGTATCTTGTGTTAACCAGGTTTTCATCACAATGCAAAAAACATGCCCGTGGTAATCAACTTAAAAGGTGGAAAGACTTATTTGGGCTCATAGTTTTAGAGATTTCAGGGCTCGGTCCCTTGGTCCCATCACTCTGGAGTTGAGGGTAATGCAGAATATTAAAGAGAGGAATGCTTCCTGGGGCAAAGCTGCTCATGGCATGGTGTCCATCAATCAGAAAGAAAGTGGAAGGGATGGGATCCTGATGGAGCCTTCAAAGACAAGCCCCACAATAACCTACATTCTCCAACTACTTCCTCCAACTTCATCTACCTCCTAAAATTTCTGCTTCCTGGAGTTTCAACCACTGACCAGTAATAGCACTCCCTGGAGAACAAGTTCAACACAAGAGTCCGTAGGGGTCATTCCACGTTCAGTCTATAATACCTCTTCATCATCTGTATGTAGATTCTCCATCCACCGTCCTCTTATAAGGACATTTATAACTGAGATAAGCGTCCACCAGCAACTTGGTGGTGATGCAGGCCTTTAATTCCAGCACTCAGGAGACAGGCAGATGGATCTCAGTGAGAACAAGGCCTACCTGATCTACATAGTGAGTTTCAAGCCAACTTGGGCTACAGGGAGAACAAGTTCAAAAAAATAGTGAAGAGTCCACTCATAAACCAAGATAATGCCATCTTAAGATCTTTAGTTTAATCACATCTTTTGCCAAATAAGATATTTACAAGATGGAAAGAGGGGTCATCCAGTTACAATTTCCTAAAGCCCAGAACAAACTCTTGGTGCTAGGCCAATGCAAGACTCAGAAGAATGATAAAGAACTGAGACAGAATCAGACACCATCACTTACCCACATTCACAACAGTGAACAGAGAAGATACCAGGGAAAGTAGTGTCTGTGAAGAGTCACCAGGATTACTCCCTTCCACACTGTGGAGGAGGAAAGCATCTCTCCCCTTTCATTAGGTCACAGAGGTCACTGCAGGATCACAGTAGAAAGTCTAACTTCAATTGCATCCCCCTGTGGCATGACCCTTGTTGTCATTCCTTCATGGAGAAAAGAATGGCCTGAGCAAGAGGACCTACAGAAGAGTGAAAGGACATTGAGTGGGCCATGATGGGCATGGAGACCCAGAGGACACTTACTGTACTGGGGTGGGACACTGGAATCCAGCAGAAGGACAGCACTCAGAGACCCCAGGACTCAGGAGCAATCATCATTAGGAGCTGGCCAGAGGAACAACACTGCTCCCACAAGACGGTCCACAGCCAGAATGTGCCCCCACAGGGAGGGGCACCCAATGAGTCATATCTCACTCTGTGTTTCGTCCAGACTAATTACATCTGTGCCTATCAAGAAAGAACTTCTAGGCCCTTCCCATCCCATCTTCTCCTTAGCTTCAGTCTCAGAGAAGCCAGAATCAATGTCATGAGGTAGGAGAAGAAAGAAGAAAATCCCAATGGCACATCTTGAACTCAAGGCAGGCCAAACACTGGAGAGGAGAAAACTGCTACTTTTGGATGAAGTTTTCATTGTAGATGCCTACACTGGACTGGCAGTTTTAATTATTGAAAAGCTTGATTTGGGTCATTTTAATTCTTGAAATATTTATTGCTTTAATTTTTTTAAATTTGTGACTGTAAAAGAGCACGTGTCATGTGTGCTCAGGTGCCTGGAGAGGCCAGAAGTGGGCATCAGATTCCCTGGAGCTGGAGTTACAGGCAGTAGTGACCAGCCTGAGTTGGGAGCTCTTTACTCCTGAGCCATTTCTCCAGGCCCTTAATTCTTGAAATATTTCATTTCTGCAATGATTTTCATCCTAGGGCTGGAAGATTTTTTTTTTTTTTAATGTATACTAGTGTTTTGCCCTGCATGTATGTAAGTGCATTCGTGTTATGCAAAACCCACTGAGGCCAGAAGAGGGTGCTGGATCCTCTGGAACTGGAGTTACAGATGGCTGTTAGCTGCCTTGTGAGTGCTGGGAATCAACCCCAGGTCCTCAGAAGAGCAGACAGTGCTCTTAATCACTGAGCCATCCTTTTTTTTTTTGAGACAGGGTCTCCCTGCAACCCCAGTTGACTTGGAACTTACTTTTTAGACCAGGCTGGCCTTGAACTCAGAGATTCACCTGCCTCTGCCTCCCAAGCACTGGAATTAAAGCTGTATGCCGCCTCACCCTGGAAGATTTTCTAATGGCTAACAGTGGCAAAGTCCTTGGACCTGCCTGAGTTTTCATCCAGTACTGGAGAATAAGCCAGCCTGTAGAACTACAGAATGTGTTATAATGAACAAAGCGGGGAGGGAGGAGAGAGACAGAGACAAAGACACACAGAGAGGATAATGTGTATTTCTGTGTGTGCTTTATCGAGCTTAGTCCCTCGGTGGTGATGCTGGCATGCCTTCTTATCACTTATCCTCTGTTAATTATTTCATTCAGAAAGCTGGATTTTGTTGATGCTCTTAAAATACAAAGCAAAACTATCGCAAGTGTGTATACAAGCCACAGTTTCCCAGGTCTTTTTGCTTTTCAAAGGTGAATGGTACAAATCACCTTCACGATGCTACAGAAAGAGCTACAGTTCATTTGGTTTCCAAACTTTGTCCAGACATCCACTGTCAGTTTCGATACAACATTCCTCTACCCTAGATACAAAGTTCACTGCTTGTCTCTTTCTTCCAGGGCTGGAAATCACCTGCCTTTTATCACAGCTGTGGATGCTTCAAACGTGGTCTTGTCTCTGCATTTATCTGCTCCTGATGTTAAACCACATTAACCACTGGAGCAAACAAAGAAGGGCAGGAGTGAAATAAAAAAGTTGGACTCCAGACTTCATTCCTTTGTGTCTGGACTTTGTAGACCCAGGTAATCAGCTCAAAATGTGAATCAAGTGAGCATAGTCATGGCTTCCCATGATCCCTGGGAGAGTAGGCACATCATCCTTTCTGTTTCAGTTCTCTTCAGTTAGCCCAGGGCACAGTACTGATTTGTGAAATGGCACCAGTTAGGAGTCAGGGGACCTGTGCTGTGCTTGCAGCTGAGTATCTTTGGTTTCTGTGCCATTCTTTATCCACCCTGTGGAAATATGGAGGCATCATGTCCTGTCCAATAAGCTGGTGAGAAGTAGATGGAACAAGGACAGTGAGCGTGCTTATAGACCCTTCCGGCGGCACAAAGTCAGTCACTTTCTGTAGTTTTAACGAAGGTGGTGATGGAGCACTAACTCTTCTGTGCTCATCAGTTGTCCCCACCCCCAATAAAATAGGGTACAAGGCTTCAGAAAGGACATAGAGTTACTGGTACAAATAAACAGGCACAAGGTACTACAATGAATACGGATGGATGTAGTAGTGTTTTAAAAGCAAAAGAGCAAATTAAAAGTGACAGTACAGTCTAGTGAGCAGGGAGGAAAGCTGACAAACAACTCAGTCTGCGTTCAGAACCCTGAGAAGACTCAAGAATGTATAGCTCAGGTGCCTCAGGAAGTGAAGGGAAACTGGGGGCCTCACAGGAGACAATTATTAAAGTCTGTTTACAAAGCTGAGTGTGGTAGTACGTGTCTGTAATCCCCAGCATTCAAACTGGAGGCAGGAAAATCATAATTCCAGATCAGCCTAAGCTATATAGTGAGATTTGGTTTCAAAAAGTCTATTCTCTAAGCAGTGAGATGCATGGATTCTCTCCCATCTCTGACTGCTTAGTAAGTGGCTAAGTAACCCTCTCTGGCCCCCACAGAAGATGGGAAGTTTATTGTCTGGGGAAAACAAAACAAAAAGATGGCTAAGTGGCCAATCGATCAGGGAATACCAGGTCTGGCAGAGAGCAATGGTACTTGGTTGAAAACAGTAGGATTCACTGAACTATCCTCAACCTTTGTCTCTTATGGTACTCCTGAAATGTTAGGACAGGGACATATCCTCCAGACAGCAGACTGGTGATGCTACCCTGGGAAATAGAATCAGCTTGAAAGAAGAGACCCAAAGACATTAATGTTGGACCTTCCTGTGGAAATGTTCAGTGCTGCCAGCAGAGACAACCCACCACCGTGCGTTGTTCCCAGTCTGGTTTGGGGGCCCAACTGATACAGAGAAGCGAAGAGCCGAGGACACAAGATATCTGAAGCAAGTCTCAGATATGAAAGGAAGATTCTATAACAGACCAACAAAAACCAGAGCACAGAGCAACTTAGAGTATGAAAGCCTACACAAAGGCATGAGGACCCTCTGCATTAGTTACTTTTGCATCACTGTGATAAACCACCTGACAGAAACAACCTAAGTGAGGGAAGATTTATTTTGGCTCATCATTTCAGAGACTACAGTCCATCATGATGGGGAAGGAATAACTGCACAGCTCTGAGGTAGTAAGAGAGATGGAAAAGCTCCTCATGGAGGCCAGACCAAGAAGCTGAGAGAACTAGACCAGAAGCAGGACTTCACTATACCCTCAACGGCTTCTCCACTCCAACAGCCAGGCCTCACCTCCTAATAGTTCTACAAGCTCTGAAACAGTGTTAGCAGTTGGCAACCAGATATCCAAGCACACAAGGATAGTATGGGATACCTTTATACATTTTATATTAAATCATAATTCCTTCCATTAAAAACTGAAACATTGGGGTTGTATAGATAGCTTGTTCAGCAAAGTGCTTACCTCACAAGCATGAAGACGAGTTCAGATCCCAGCATTTATGTACAAAACCACAGGTGTGGAGACAAGAGACTCCTTGAGACTTGATAACTAGCTACTTTAGCCAGTGAGCTCCACATTCAGTGGGAGACCTTGTCTCAAAAACTAACATGGAGAATGTTAAAGGAAGACACCTGCATACACTTGCAGAAACCACTGATCTCCACACACTGATCTCCTGTGTGTGCACACACACATACACACAGCCCAAATGCAAATGTTATTATTACTGTCAGAGAGAAAACAGATATTACAACTTAAAATAGGAATATAGGAAAGAATAAGGTCAGGCATGCATAGTGATTCACACCTTTAATTCTGTCACTCAGGAAACAGAAGCAGGTGGATCTCTGTGAGTTCAAGGTCACCCTGGTCTCCATGGCAAGTTCTAGGACAGCCAGGGTTACTACATAGAAGGACCCTGTGTCAAAAAATTTTAAGAAGGGAAGAAAAAGAAAGAATAATCATATAGTGAGAATACCAAATAGCTCAGCCATAGACAGTTCACTTAGCCTACTATGGGTGTCACCTCAGACCAAAAATATAAAAAATATTTTTTATAAAAGTTCCTCTGGACTGAGGAGATAGCTCAATGGATAAAGTACTTCATGTAAACATGAAGACCTGAACACATCCAGTCCAAAGTTCAATCCCAACACCCACCTAAAAAACCAGGGATAATATCATATGCTTGTAATCCAAGCACTTGGGAGTATAGCCTAACTGGTGAGGCCTAGGTCCCAGAGTGAGACTTTGTGTCAAAAACAATGTGGACAACATCTAAGGAATGACATCTGAGGTTGACCTTCACACCTATGCACACACAAGTACACCTATACACACAAGAACCTGCAAACACACACACACACAGATACACACACACACACATACACACACACACACACACACTTCCTCTGGACTGGATGTGTTCAGGTCTTTATCATTGTCATTATTCTCGGAACAAAGCATTATAACAACTGTTTAAATAATGATTACATTTCATGCTGTCTTAGTAATCTACAGATGACCTAAAGCACACAGGCTGTACAGGGTTTACATGCAAGGCCTGTGCCACTTTCTAGAAGGAGCTCTGGTATCTGCACAGATCCCGGAACCAGTTCCCTGAGGATACTGCAGAACGGCAGTTTTCATGTATCCCAATCATATCATTTGGTCTTACATGTATCAGAAAAGTGATGTACAGTAAGGTCCAGCCCTCATTTTCCATTTGGGACTGTGAGAATCTGTTCTCAAAACTGAAAAGGCAAAGCTACATTATAAACAGTAATAGTGACCACTGTAGACATCAATATAAAACCAAATAGTTGGAATAATTCAATTGAAAGCCTTAAGGAGGGGGAAGTGGGACAGTTGGGGAGGGTTGTAAAGAGACTGATCCCTTTTTTTAAGTTTTAAAATTTTTTCTTTATTTTTATTTTACATGTATAAGTGCTTTGCCTGCATATAAATAAGTGTACCCATGTCATGCAATGTCTAGGGCAGACAGAAGAGGCCGTTGGATCACCTGGAACTGGAGTTACAGATGGTTACCTGCCATGTGGGTGCTAGGAACTAAACCTAGGACCTCTGCAAGAGCAGCCAGTGCTCTTAACCCCTGAGCCATCTTTCCAACCCCCATGATAATTTTGATAATTCACTGTGGAGAACTATTTGACCCTAAACCAAGTACATTTCACTTTATATTTAAAATTTTTTAACCCAAATTATACAAGCTTATGCAGTAAAGTCAAAGCACTTGAACTGGGAACTGGTTTTCTTTACTAGCTCCCTTCAAGATCTTAGGAAATGTCCTTAAATTCTGACTTCTTCAATTTAGTTACTCACCTGTTTAGATGAGGCAGCAATGATATTGCTGTATAAATGGCACTGCCATATAAAATTACTTTTACTCCTGCGAAGAATGTAACATAGAGCTTAGTGTACATAATAGCAATCACCATGTATAGCTGTCAATGATGTGGTCTTTCTCTTTTCAGAAATCTGGTTTAATTAGCTCAGGATGCAACCTGGATAGGGAAGGTTTTTAAAGCTCGGGAGAGTCTGATGGTCAGCAACGGTAGAAGCTTGCTGACTTGCAGCCTAGAGAAAAGCCTGGATCCTCTCAGATCCAGGTGAGGAACATCACTATTGCTACAAAAGAGCTGATTCCTGATGCTCCCTGCCAGTCATCCCTTCCCTGAGCTATCCAGGCATGAAGCATTCACACACTTCCATAGCAAGTTTCCTGTTATAATGTCTGCATGTTAAAGGCTTGTTCTCCAGTCAGTGTTACTGCTGAATCCTTTCAGAAGTGGGGCCTAGTGGGAGGTTATCAGGCTATCAAGGGCATCTCCTTGAATGGGGAATGGTGATAGTGGGACTCCAGAACCTTCTCTCTTCCTCTTACAACTGGCTATGAAGCAAGGGCCTTCCCTCTGCCATGTATTCCCTCCATGATGTGTGCACTAGACCTAGACTGGGAGCTCTGCAACAAAGAGCCAAAAGAAACCTTTATCCATTGATTATCTTAGGAGCTTATTATAGTAACAGAAAGTTAACACTTTGCCATCTGAAAAGTTGGCATAAACAAAAATATTCTAAAATGAAACCATTTGGTTGCTAAATTAGATTTGACTTCAGATATAAATTCCCACAAGAGAATGCTTATGCTGAAACATACTAAAATCCAGTCTTCAGAATACAGAAAAATTTCCCAGCAGCCTTATGGTTTGACTGCATATGACCTGGGCTCTTTATCTCCCATGAAACCTTGTGCCCCCCCTTCTTTCATGCCTGCTGCTGTCTCTTGGCTTCCTTCCAAATCTCCACGTGTTGGGTAATGACATGGTATTCCATGATTCCCAGCCTCCCTGCCACATGGAGGCTTGCTTCTGAATTATACACCACATTAGCAAGGCCTGGCTCGGGTCATGGGCCCAGAGTTTGGATCAGTTGTTGTAAGGAAGATGTGATAAAGCAACTTCCCATACTTGGACTACAATGACCTGCATCCAAGACAGCAGAACATTGTTTCTAGAACTGGAGATTTCAAAAAAGATTTCTAAGAAAGGAAAAAAAAATCAGCAGTCACTAGAGTTTAACCAATGAACTATTGCCTAAATTGTTTTTCTTTGGAGTCAGTTTTCTCCCTCTGGATAACGAAGTTTCTACCCCTTCCCAAAACCCAGAGCACCTTCTAGTCAGGGACACTCACCCCAAATTAATATTGCTCTTTCTCTATGAAAGAACAAAAGATCAAATTAAAAGTCACCACAATCCTAGACCCGGTGTCAGGATCCAGATTTGCCTGTCATTCAAGAGCAGGTAGAGGAAGGGGTGAGGAGATGGAGAAAGGTCCTGGGGTTACTGGAAAGATTCTCCACCCCAGCCTAGCTGATGAGAGTCTGTCTCCAGTACCCCATACAGAAATGGTTCTAGTCAGTTCTTTGAACAGCTTGAGATATTTCCTATTTAGAGCAAAGCCTGAGTGTTTCATCTTTTCCAGGACTTTCTGAACTCTCTCAATTAAGATTCTCAGCCCTAATCCAGCTGCACCCTTTGAATTTGTGTGGTTTGGAAAATTTCTCTCTGAAGAATTACAGAAATGGTCCCTAAAGCCATTTACACATGTGGTAATAGAGGCAGTTGGAATGCATGTTTAGGAACTAGCAGGAGGCTCTGAGCTAGGACAGGTCGATGCTCCATGTTAACATGGTGTCATCAGACACTGCTCCCACCATGGCTGCCCTCTTTATTCTCCCATCTAGAATACCTGCATCCACAGTCCCTAAAGAAAGCTGTTCAGTGTTGGTACTTTCCCCTACCCCAAAGCACCCAGGCCTGTTTGTAGCAAACACAGCACACCAGCCAGGCTTTATTGATCCCTTTTCCCAGACAAGCTCTGGCATCTCCTGCGGGGCTTCTCAGTTTTTCCACATTCCAGAAGCAATGGTGGGATTTACAGTGGCAGTTAGACACCTCTCTGTCTCTTCACAGTTCTGGTGCTCAGACTTGCTGAGATTCCAGGAAGGTCAAAAGCAGGTCAGGGATCCTCCTTCCACACACCAGAAAGTGTTTAATTACAGCCCAAATTCTCCTTGTGACCCTGGATAGAAATCATAGCAACCAGGGAACTCCTAGAAGTGTCCAGAAATGGGGTGAGTGTGGCTCCTGGCATTCAAGTGAAGGTTCCATTTCCACTTAGGGGAGATTAGCAGCTTATCATGCTGCAGTAGATGAATTGTCCCCCAGAGTTCCTGCATTCCCTAGGGGAGCAAGGATCATCCATGAAGGTATAAGAATAAAATATGGTAACTTTTGTTTGTCTTTTTCTTTTTTAACTTTATTTTTGCACGTTTTAAGATAACTGTATTAGTACAGAAGCATCACTAGGTCATTTAGAAAGGAATAAGTGGAGGGCAGAGGGTATAGCTCAATGGCAGGGAGGCCCTGGGCTCAGTCCCCAAGATCAAAGTATGCACAAATAAATCAATATAAATAGCAATCATTTTTATTGGTATTTATGAGTGCATTTAAACTGAGGCTGCCTGCTCAAATCATTTCCGTTGTTGTGGAGAATCTACTGAAACAATGTGAAAAGCAGTAAATGAGAAGCTATGAATGCTCTTTTTTCACACTGAAACTCTGGGGCTCTGCAGCTTCACATCCTAGGACACATCTGCTCAGTACAGACCTGCCAGACAGTGGGGGATGAATGCAGACAGGTGGTTTCCCTGCAGCGACCAGTTCGTGAGCTTATTATTCTCTGGCACTCTGGATCTCCCCACCCTCCCAGAGGGAGCCATGCCACAGTAGCTCCTGGTATGCGGGAGAAGGTCATGTGCCTAGCATGACTAGCCTGCGGTCCTTTGGGGCCAGCCAAGGGCCCCACCAATTTCTGGAACCAGGCTGGACCTGGTTAAAAGAATATTATGACTGATATTGGGTAGCCTAGGTAGAATCATTTTACCATCTTAGGTCTGTTTAGGATTTTTGTCTAAAGCAGGCTGCATCATGACCAGCTTGTAAACTGGAAAGGGCTGCCTGTTGGCCTCTTGACTCATACACTCTGTCCTTCCTTGGGGATTAAGTTGAAGATCCTGCTCAGGCTCTGTACTTTGGTGTCATCCTTTCTCCTTCAACTTCTCCTTTCCTCTTTCCTCTTTTCTTTACCTTGTTTGTTTTCAACCCCTCATTGGCTTCGGACACTATATGGCAACTCCCCACTCCTTCCTCCAAGCAATACAAACTGTAGGTGATCCCATTCCATGAGCTCGATCCCTATGCATAGATCTACAGGGAGCCTGAACCTTCACTTACCTTGCCCCTCTTCCCTTCAGGGCCTGTAATCTATCTTCTCAACTCTTCCTAGCTGGGAAAAGTCTCAGGCATTTCTAAACAAAATTCAGGTTAGATGTTATTTCTGCCTTCCTGGTTCTTTATGCATCATACAAACAAACACATAGCTCCCTTCCCAGTGCTTTTTGTACACATGGCTAGTGACATGGCACCAGTAGATTTTCGTGTCTGCATCCCTCTACCACAGTATAAACCATCCAAGGCCAAGGGTGAAACACTTCTCCACAGCTGGTACAAAAACAAGTTCTAGATCCACGGAGTGAAGGAAGGAGGGAATTCGAAGCCAGCTAGCCACTCTTGACCTTCCCAGGATCCACCAGAATGTGGCAGACACTGCAGCTAACAACAATAGCAACAGCAATAACAAAACTCCAGGCTATTATGTGCTTCCATTTGCTTTCAATGAGAAACCAATTAAGGTTGATAACTGGTTGAATAGAAACCAACAGACCAATTAATTACACACCTTGTTCACTAAGATATGGGACCTCCTTCTCCCAACAGGCTTTGAAAAGTCTGGTCCATGTAAATCCAGGTCTCCTGCTGACTTGTCTCTAATCACAAGGTTGTTTCTTAGGATCATTTCTGTTTCTTAATCAAAGTTCATCCAAGATTGTCTCTGGATCTTAGGGATTCAGACTTTGCACCAGGAACTCAGACTTGTTCTTGCACCTAGATTATCACTGGAAACCCGGCAGTAGTCACAAAGGAACTCTAATTAACATGCGACTTTACACACAAAGGTAATGCTCTTTTGTTGTCCTCCCCATGAAGAAAGATGTGTTTGTTTATTGTTTGTCCTGGGGATCCAGTTCAGGGCTTTGAACAAGCTGAACGAATGCTGTAACACTAACACTGAGCTACATCCTGTCCTTGAAAAATCACTTTCTTTCTTTTTCTTTTCTTTTTTTTTTTTTTTTTCAGACAGGGTCTCCCCATATCCCCAGCTAACCCAGAACTGCTACATAGACCAGGCTAGTTTTGATCTCACAGAGATCACCTGCTTCTGCCTGCCAAGTGCTAGGATAACAGACATGTGCCACCATGCCCCACTGGAAAAAAAAAAAATCACTTTTTAAAAATGATTTATTTAATTAAAATAAATACAATTTATTAACTTTTATTACTAACTTCTCCATTTGATCTCTTATTCACAACTAGGAAACATATATATGTACCTAAATTCTAAATTTTACCTGGAATACACACTCCTCTCTTTCTCAGCCCATTCTCTTTCAATAGCCCCATCACACGCCACACTCGTACACACACACACACACACACACACACACACACACACACACACAGAGCATGATGCCATGTAGCTTTAATTCCAAAGGCACGAAAGTTTTTACACTTGTTAATGCTCCATTCCCGCCTTACAGTTGAGTCAGATCTTGTGATCCAAACCTTATTAATGGCTGTCCAGAAATAAACAGATCATTGCACCCTGACCTAGCCTCTGTCACTATGCCTTCCTTCCCCAGTCCCCAATTCCAGATCCATGCGCACATCCCAACAATGTGTCCAAGGGGAAAAATTCCCTCTCAAGGCATGGAAGTCCACCTATCCTGAATCTTAAAAAATACATTCTTGCCAGGCATATGATGCACGCCTTTAATCCCAGCACTCAGGAGGCAGAGGCAGGCAGAAATTTGTGAGATCAAGGCCAACCTGGTCTTCATAGTGAGTTCTGGGCCAGCTGGGACTGCAGGGAGACCCTGTCTCAAAAAAACAAAAACCAAAAAAAAATTCTTTGGGGGCTGGATAATGGCTCAGAGGTTAAGAGCACCTACTCTTCTTGCAGAGGACTGGAATTTGGTTCCCAGCACCGATATCAGAGAGTTCATGACTGCCTGTAACTCCAGTTCTCAAAGACCTACTTCTTTCAACTAGGCTCTACCCCCATAAACTCCTACTCCCAAAAATTTTCTACTACCTCCCAACAGCACAGTAGGTTATATGGATTAAACTATGAATTCATATATGGATGAATGGATCCATTGATGTGGTCAGAGCTCTCATGACCCGAGCACTTTCCAAAGGCCTTGTCTCTGAACACTGCTGCTGTGGGGACCAAGCCTTCAGCATATGAGCTTTAGAAAGACATTTGAAACCTAAACCATACAGCCAATAAAATGTTCACCTAAAAATACTTCAGAGTAAATTTTATACTTATATTTTGCAATAATTTTTCAAAAAAATATATAAAAATGAACAACAGTTACAACAAAAATCTCCCCATTATTTGTTTAGAAAGTGGGCTTCTTGTACCCCATCTTTTCTGTGCCCTGGGTTTCTTCTATTTTTATCTGCTTACCCTCTGATGGGTTTAGGATTCTTATAAAGAATGTCAGCAAATTCCACCTTACTCCTTCCTTTCACATGATAGATGAGAATTGAGGCCCATTTTGGACAAAGAACTTCAATGTAAAATATCTAATTCAAGGTCAAATGCAGTTGTCTTAGAGGAAAGTAGCATGCAATTCTATGTGCCAACAACAGCAAGAACCTAGTATATTAGTAACTGTCATAATAAAAATCTGTAAGAACCGCCTCCTCGGCACACCCACTCCCTGCTGGCCTCAGGAGAAGAGCTGCAGAGAGCTGAGCCCAACTTGGCTCAAACAGCCCTAGCTGTCTCCTGAGAAGACTTGCCCGAGGTTGCAGCTCCAGGACTGAAGGACAGCGGTGGTTTGCTAACTGGAGTCAATCCGATTTCTGTCCACTTCTCTCTCAGGTTTCAGGGTGACCATTTCTCAATCCTCTGTCATTCAGAAAAGTGAATGCCAAGTGTCCCCAGATATCCAACATTTGACAGCTGGGTCATAAACTGTAATCAGGGGCTCTCCAGGAGGTTGACATAACCTCCAGCTACTTGATAGAGTGGCGCCACTATAACTGCAGCTGACCCTTTTGGGAGCATGCACTCTCTGGAAACAGGCTTTCTGGTGGTATCTTGTTGGCACAGGGCAGGGCAAAGCTCTGGGAAAAGAATTACAGTTCCATCAGTCACATGGACTTCTAGTATATTAATGCCTGAGCAGACACTTGCAATTTGATTAAATGCATGTCCATAAATGACAGTCTGAGAACTATAGCTCTAAGCATGGAGTCCGGCAGGTGATCTATCCAAGGCTGCAGTCCATCCCGCTGTATTAGGAAATAGAAGAATGCCATACCACACACTAGCCAGAACCCAGTACTACCTACCCCTCCGATGTCTACCTGTGGCTAGTCAGAAAGCTGTGGTAGAATGCACACTTTGAAACCAGGCCCAGTTGTGCATCCCATAGCTCACCCTAAATGACTCCAACATGTATCACCATCTTATCCTTAATTTTCTCATCTGTTAATTGGGTATATTCATTTTCATACTTTAAGGTTGGCCTTGAATGATGTGTGTAAAATACACACAGAAACCCCCACAGAAAGTAGCAATGATTTTCGCCATTGCTTTAGCTGATCTATTTCTCTGAGAATGCTGATCCTTATCTAGGGCAGGACTCTGGGGCACTGTGGGTCCACTGAGGCAAATCCAGAGTTCAGAAAGGATAGTCTCCAAGGGCAAATGCAGAGGAATACAAGAAGGAAGCTTTTGGGGCTAGCTGGGGGACTTTCTGCAGCTGGCTGACTTTACCAAGACCCTGTATTCTCTAGATTGCCTGATACCCAGAGTAGTGATTAGAGGGCTGCTGGGTCGGGGAGAGGAAGAAAGCAGCAAAGAATAAAGCCCCTACCTTGGAGGCTAGAAAAGGAAAGACCATCTGTCTTCCCTGGTGTGAGGCACCTAGATGAATAGGTGGTAAGATTTGTCCCACAAACACATCTCTGAGCTCTGTGCATCCACAAAGCATGCTGTGTGGTTTTGTGATCTCCAGACAGGTAACAGAAGCTTCATCACCTAGGTCACCATTAGTCGTTTTTCTTGTTCCTGTCACTAAGTATCTGACAAGAAGCAACTTAGGGAAGCAAATGCTTATTTGGGCTCATGGGCTGAGGGTTCAGTCCATCATGGTGGGGAAGGCATGCAGCATACAGCTGCTTTCTCACTTCCAGGCAGTGCTTAGCCAGCTTTCTCCTTTTTCCCTTATTATTCAGTCTGGGACCCTGGCCCATGGGATAACACCACCCACATTCAGTAAAGGTCTTTCCCCATCAGTTAATTCTCTCTGGAAACAGCTACACAGATATACCCAAAGGTATGCCTCACTACTGTCCTAGGCATTTCTTAATGAAATCAAGTAGACAGTCCAAATTAGCCACCACACCCGTGGTTGAACTGTGGTCCTCAGCTCAACAGCCCAGATTCACCCACGAGCTTGTTAAAACTGTAGAAATGTGCCTGCCCTGCCCTACTGAATCTGGAACTCTGAGGGTAGGCTCCAGGAAACTGATTACCAAGCCCTCCAGGCAATCTGAGGGAAAGTAAGGTTAAAAACCACTGACCTGTGCATTTCCTCCAGCATCCTGTTCAATCTTGGCTGCACCTAAGAAGCCCAGAGCCAAAGCTGCAAACCAAATCATTTAAATTTGAACCTCAAGGAATGAACCAGGTACCAGGACTTTTAAAGCGTCCCTCGGATAATTTCAACATGCAGCCAAGCTTAAGACCCACAGATATGGAGCAAGAGTTTGAATGAAGCAGTAATCTACACCCTTTGTGTGAATGCCACAGAGCATGACAGTATTGATCAACAGGGGACGCTAGGCATGCAGCCTTCCTCTCACCCAAGGATCTTTTTGCCTGTTTTTCCCATCATGTTTCTGAACTGTTCTATGCCATTCAAAACATGTTCTGAGCAAACATGTCCGCTACCCATTCTCCCAGTGTCACCACTGCTGAATAATAAATTTACTAAGTCCTTTGGCGAATACAAATGAGGCTCCTTGTCGCAGGCCTTTTGGATTGATCTAGAATTTATTAGTTAAAAACAGGTTTCTGCCATGTTCATATCTTCTTTATTGGATTTTGTCTACAGTGTTCTTGTTATAGTCTTGCCTTTATTTAGTTCTTGTTACTGTTCAACACCAAAGCAAGCTCATAAGGCTCCATCTACCTTATGGTTTGTTTGGCCTTTGAAACATACAAATGTTTCACCTGGTACTTAATTAGCATCAGAGTGTGGGAGGATCCACACCACAGGGTGTCCTCCTTGAGGGGTGAGAGATGGGGAAGAAGGGGGAAAGTCATTTTTCTCCAGGATATAGATCATCATACTGGGAGAAGGCTGGGGAAGAGCCTTAGGACCAGTGCTCAGCTCCTAATTAAAATGCTATTTTCTTAAATGGGGCAACAGCTCAGCATAAGATGTCATCATAGAGGCCTGACTTATGCTCTGAGTTTCCAGTCAGTTACTTGGACAATTTTAGAACCTTCACAGAAGTCCAGTATAGAAATTTGTATAGTTCATGCTATTAACAATTTTCAGTTTGCCCGTATGCATCAAATGTTCATTCTCAGGAGGTTACCTAGGATGTTATTTCCCTACAAGAGTCCTGAAACTACTATATAGGCAGAAATGGATATTAAATATATTTGTCCATGTTTCTGTCCACAGTACAGTGATGAAGCATCCTGATTTCCCTGGAACTTTCCTATTTGACACTGAAAGCCCCACATTCTGAGGAAGCTTTTGGTCCTGAGCAAACTGGGACTGTTGGTCATTCTTACATTCTCTCCAGGTCATTCACCTTTGTGTGTGTGTGTGTGTGTGTGTGTGTGTGTGTGTGTACATTAAGGTGTGAGTGAGGTGAGCACTCATGTGGAGGTCAGAAGACAACCTTGGGTGTCAGTGGTCCTTGCCTTTTTTGAGGCAGGGTCTCTGGATGCTTTTCTGCTGTGTATGTCGAGTTAGCTGGTTTGAGAGTTTCAGAGATTCTCTCAGTCTCCACCTCCCATCTCCTCATAGAAGCTCTGCAGTCATAGACAATTATATACTCATCTGGCTTTTCTGTGGATTCTGGAGATTCAAACTCAGTTGCTCATGATTGCTGGGCAAGTGCTTTTACCCACTGAACCATCTTCCTAGCTGCTCACCATCCTTCCTTCCTTGTAATCGCCCCATCTATGATTTGTGCAATATCCCTTCTCAATATATAAGTACTTGGCTTAGAAAAATGTGTGCATGCATGTGAGCTCACCTCTTGCTTACAATGCTAACACAAATGCACGTGTGCATTCTTCTTGAATTTACTTTTCGTTTTTCCCATGGCCATCACCACCCTTTCTTTCCGCAGGGATGAGTCCAAAACATCTTGTTCTTTGAAGTCAGACTGCCAAAACAAAAGGGTATGATTTCCAAAGGGTTTCATAGCTGAGCTACGATGAAAGAGTGCCTCATACAAATTAAAATATGCCTTTTAATGCAGTGGAATAAATCTTTATTGCTGTCCCTTCTGTACCAGATACTGTGATACATGGCGTCCACAGAGTGCCAGAGGTCAAGTTAGTGAATGAGGCAAATGTGCTTCCTTAACTCAGGGATGCTGACCAGTGTGCTGGATAGCTTTAGTGTCAACTTAAGCTTCAATTGGGGAATTCCCTTCATTGGACTGGCCTGTGGCCATGTCCATGGGGCACCTTCTTGATTGTTGAGTGATATGGGAGCGCCCAGGCCACTGTGGGTGGTGCCATCCCTGGGCAGGTGGGCCTGTGTTGCAAAAGAAAGCAGGCTGAGCAGGGGCCAGGGCAGCAAGTCAGTAAGAGCGATACTTCATGGCCTGTGCTCCAGCTCCTGCCTCCACGTTCCTGCCCTCAGTTCCCACCTTGGGCTCCCTGATGAACTATGAGTGACCTGGGAGATGTAAGCTGAATAAACCCTTTCCTCCCCAAGTTGGTGGTGGTCAGAGTGTTTTGTCCCAGCAATGGAGAGACAAACCAGGACAACCAGCATCCTAGACTTCTTTGTCCTTTGATTTTCTTCTAGCAGGTGGAGAATCCACAGCTTTGTTCCACCATTCCTCACCTCACTCAGGCACTGTGTGTGGCAAAGAACTTCCTTACCATTTCCTGCTTTCTAACCCCAGTACTGCACTGGGATTATTACAATGTCTCAACTGACTTCTCACAGCAGTTCCAAATCTTTCCCATCATGCATCCATGGCTTCATCACTTAATGTCCAGAGATCCAAATCAATCCAGCCAGCACTCACTTCTATTTATTACATTTTCTCTGGTTCTTTGTAGCTATTTTCTCTCTTGCCCTCTCATCTTAAATTAGGAAATACTTTTCTTCTGAGGCTATATCCTCTTTTATCATTCCTTGTTTTTTTCTTAATTAAAAAAAATTTTAGCCGTGTGCAAGTGTGCATGTGTGTGCATGTGTACATGGGCTCGCTCCCCTGTGTGTGCATGTGTAGAGACCAGAGGTTGATTTTGAGTATCTTTATTTTTTTTTGAGACAGGGTCTCTCACAGAACTGAAAGCCTTCCGGGTACACTGCTAGCCAGCAAACCCCAATGAGCTACCTGTCTCTGCCCTTCCCCTCTACTCTAGTGCCTGGGGTTACAAGCCACAGGCAGTGGCCATGCCCAACTTTTACATGGGTTCTGGAGTTCTGATCTCAGATCCTCCTGCTTGCATAGCAAGCACTTTGCCCACCAAGCCATCTCCTCAACCCATATCACCACTTATTTTTAGCTTGCTTGTTTTTCATCATTACTCATCAAACATAATTTTGCTTCTGTTTCTTTTTAAGTTTTTCTTCAATATACAAATGTACTTAAATAAGTATGAGTGTATTGTCTGCTTGTATGTAAGTGCACCCATGTCATGTAATGCCCTTGGAGGTCAGAAGAGGGTATCAGATCCCCTGGAGCTAGGTGCTGGGAATCAAACTGTGGTCCTCTGCAAGAGCAGTCACTGCTCTTAACCATGCAGCCATCTCTCTAGCCCTAAGTATTCTTAAGGAGAACAAAAAGAGGGGATCTGATGCCATCAGTCAGTCAATCATACTGCACAGCCTCTCCCCTGCATTCACGGCCCACTGCCTTTTCCATCTCCTGTCCTCATTCCTCAATCTCTGTCATCTAGGATTTGTTCCTGTTAAGTTGAAATGCCCTCTTAGGTTGCTGGTGAACTTCTTACAAAATCGAATGCCTCTTTCATATCCTTATCTGTCCCAGAGACTTCATATCATTAAGAGTGTTGGTAGAATTGTCCTCTTTTAGGGCTTTGGATGTGGCTCACTTGCTAGAGTAGTTCCCTATTTTTGTCAGCTTGACACATACTGCAGATACCTGAGAAGAGGGACCCTCAATTGAGAAAATTCCTCCATCAAATTGACATGTGGCTGTCTCCGGGGCATTTTCTTGATTGCTAGTTGATGTTGGAGGGCCTAGCTCATTGTGGGCAGCACCATTTGTGGGTAGATGGTCCTGGGCTATATACAAGAAGTAATTGAGCAAGCCAGTAGGAAGTGTTCCTCCACGGTCTCTGCTTCAGTTCCTGCCCCCAAGTTCCTGCCTTGAGTTCCTGCCTTGGTTTCCCACAAAGATGGACTATCACTTGGAAGTAATATACAATAAACCCTTTCCTCCCCAAGTTGTTTTTGGTCAGTGTTCCACTCTGAATAGAAAGCAAACTAGAACATCTGGCGTGCACAAAGACCTGGGTTTGATCCCCAGCACTGCGTGAACCTAGGCATATTAGTGCATGTCTATAATTCCAGCACTTGGGAGGTAGAGACAGAAAGAGTGAAAGTTCAGGTTTATCCTCAGATACACAGTGAGTTCAAGACGAACCTGTCTCAAAAAAAAAAAAAAATCAGAAGAATAACAAGGAGGGAGGTTTAAGGAGACGGATGGAAGTGTAAGTCAGAAGAGGAGATGAGGAGAAGGATAACTAACACTAAGTATGTTTGGAAAAGCCATATGGAAGCTGACTATTTTATAACCTATATATATATTATATATGAGTTTAATCAGAGTTACTTTACATAGGGGGATTATGCTCATCCCAGAAGCCATATGCTGCCAAATAAAAAGCCAGTGCTAAGTATGGGATACCACTTCTCAAGTTATTGGATGGGTATCCCAAAGACCTCCAAAACAATACAGGCTATTACCATTGCTTTGGGTTGCCCACCATAACTTGATGGTATGACCTTATTGCTGAAGATACCACATACTTCAGCCACAGGACATGAAGAAATCAAGTCAGTATTGACCAGAAAGTTTCCTTCCTGATGGCTAGCTTTCATAGTATCAGAAAGTGCTATGTAGGCTGCTTGGAGTAGATTATCAACAATCTTTTCCTGATGTGAACCCTGTAAACTGAAATAATGATCACATGGCACCATATGCCCATGTGTGCAATAGTGGCATGATCAATATGGAGATAACCGAACACTTTTTTATTAGATTTAAGGCCCAGTCCACAGGAGAAAATTAATGCTTGGTACTACAAATCTAGCAAAGAACCCAGGGGATGAATCTACTATTATTATTCTGCTACATGGACATATTACCAACTGCCCTCTAAATTCATATCTCTACCAGTAGATTAGTGCAACTCTCAGACCTGATTAGATAAGATTCTTTATGCAGTAGATGATGTTTAATGGAAAAACTCAGAACTAGTCTATAATACACAGAAACAGTGTCAGTGGAGTGCTCAGCCACAACTGGGACCTCTGCATTGCACTCCCTTCCCAAAGTGCAGGGACCATCATCGAAGAGGGGGCAGAAAGCGTGTAAGAATCAGAGGTTGGTGAGGACTACAACAAAATAGTGTCTTCTGGAATGACAGGGCATCTTCATGCATGAACTCACAGCAGCTGTGGTTACCTACACAAGATCAAGCCAGCGACCATTCCGGCATGGAATAGAGAGGATCTTGTGAGTCCCCAGCCCTAAATGAGGAGCTATTGGTAGCTGATGGCTTCAAATTCAAGGTGACATTTATGCCTCAGCAGCTCTCATTCCGGGATTATAAGCATGCACCACCATATTCATCTCTAAATCATTTTTTTAAGTTTGAACTTTCTAAATGACTGTCTGAAATTGTGTAATGCTGAGAAATGACGATACATCATCTATACAGTGATCTGTTTCATTAGGTTTACATCATTGTAGGCTTCTTGCATCAGCTCTGAGATCCCATGGAGGTCTATAGTCATGGGAATTTGGTTGTTTTCTCATAGAAATTAGGAAGGATTTTTATAAGGAAACACCCACAGACAGTATCAAAATTGCTCACAGAAGCCAAAAAAATCTCAGTCATCTCAATCATACATCTTTAGGATATCTAATTTTCCCATTCAATTTTATCTCGTGTGTGTGTGTGTGTGTGTGTGTATGTGTGTGTGTGTTCTTGTGCCCACGTTTGTAAGTACAGGTGCATACATGCCATGGCAGATATGTGGAGGTCTAAGGACAATGTCATGTATCAGTCCTCACCTTCCACTTCATTGGACAAAGGATCACTTGTTTGCCGTTGTATATTCCCGAAAGCTTCTTGGGATTTTCCTGTCTCTGCCTCCTATCTGGAATAGGAATGCTGGGTTACAGAGGAGTTAACTTACCCAGTTTTATGTGGATTCTGGGGATCAGAACTTAGATTCTCACTTTTGTACTACAAGTATTTTACCCACAAATTCATCTCCCCAGACGCAAGTGTCTCATTTTGAGATCAGTAGCTGCAAACTGTGCCTTTATGTAGCTTCACAGATGACCTTGGTGTTTGTGCTTTTTTTTCCCCAAACCTCATAATTCAGTTATTCAAACTTAGCTATGTTAAATTCTTTGTCACTGCTTTTGAGCCCACAGCACTGTGCACACAGTCCAACATTCTGTTGGAGAATATGCTTTGGCTTTCTTCTGGTTCTACATCTACAGTTCTTCTGACTGTCCATTGACTCATCAGCAGAAAATCTATAAACATAAGGCAGTCTAAGTGAAGCACATGTAAATACGAATTCCACAGCACATATAAATTAAGCATCTCATTAAGACACATGGGAGGATAGTTCTCCCAGGTCTCCATGCTGCCAACTACCAGGTGTGAGATGAGATGCTGTTTTCACCTTCTGTGGTTTAGGATGTGCATGCCTAAAGGGGTGGGCTTCCCGAGGGCACTGTTGTAAGAATCATTATTCTTCACCACACTCCATTGGTCTTGGGAGTAAGAACCAATATTCAAGAGTGCTATTCCCACGTTAAACCATTTCATCTGTTTTCTTTTCTTCTTATACTTACATGTGATCCAAAGATGTTCCAAAATGGAACGCAGTCTGCTATGAAATTAAATTAATTTCTTATTTGTATTGCACCAGAGAATATTTATCCTGAATGTTATTAGGCTATAAAGCTATCCTAGTTATTAAAAAGAAAAGAAAGAAAAAAGAAAAGTCTGTAAAGCTATTCTATTCATTAAAAGAAAGGAAAGGGGAAAGTCATTTGAGTGGAACATTAAAAAGAGAAAACCATACAGCATAGTCTACATTTGAAATCCTCCAAGCTGCCTAGAAACTTTAAGAGACACATCCTTTTGCTGGATCTGTCCACCTCACTGTTCCATTTACCATGCCCACTCTGCCCTGCAGGGAGGCCAAAGCTTTCTAAGAAGCACCCTGCCCCAGACAAGCTTAGAGGGATGGTTTCTGTCATACTGTTCCTTTGGCTCATTGCCCTTCCCCATTCATTTTTATTATCAGAAATGACTGCATTTCATAAACTAAGCCACTTGTTACCAGATGTGTGTGAAGAGACTGTCTGTATGTTGGTGCCCATGACTCTCTGTAAGGCCTGGGAGACAGCAGCCTGTATGTTTCCATGTAGGGATGTCTGCCTTTCAATGGTGCTGCATTTAGCAGGCTGGAAGTAGCTTCACTGGAGATGCAATACCTCAAAGGATCACACTGGGGAGAAGTGCCCAAGTGCCTCTTCCTAAGAAGGATCAGAAGGCATCTCATGAGGACATACATGCTTAGAGACAACTGACTTAATGAAGAAGGTCACTGTTCGGTGGCTCCGAAGACCCTTGTCTTTCTTAGTTGTGAAAATAGGGCACATCACATTACCTTAAGAGACTGAAGTTTTCTTGCCTAGAAAAATGAAGTTTGTTTTGTTTTTGTTTTTTTTTTAAGTCAGGGAATCTCTACCCTAGACACTCACTAGATTCTATTCCTTACCTAAGACCAATGAAATTCAGCCTATGGGGGTAGAACCCAGAGACGAATATGTTCGTTGAAGCTCCCATATGAGGCTCTGTGCCACCAGGATGGAGTGTGGCCAGGCTAGGTAGCCTCCATGGCCTTACCACATTGACACTGGTAGATTAGCTTCTGTCCTCATTGGGACAGCCCACCAGCTCAGCTCTGCTCAGTCTCCTAGACTGTCCACATTGCCCAGCTGTCCTCTACCTAATGAAACAGCCCATATGCCTAAGTCATTAGACCCACAGCTCCAACAGAGTGTGCTGAAATAATCCCACAGTCTGCCGGACTACCTAATCTAAAGCATGAGGAGTTGGGCAGCACGGAGTGAAAGCTCCGTTATTCAAAGGCATCATCGTGGCTCTTCAGAAAACAGCAGGATGGCAAAGAAGTGAGCTCTTTTCTCTCTGGGATCTCTGCACAGCAAGCTCATTTGCCTGCTAATACTCTGTAAGGGTTTCTCCTTTGCAGCTCAGAGCTGGGCTACAAAGATAAACTGAATCAATAGCAAGAGCTGCAGTTTCATCTGGTAAGTATGTCACATAATTTCTTTTTCCAGGGCAGCACTACACTTCTCTCTGCCCCACCCTCCTCTTGCCTCTCAGAGCTCTTTGTATTCTTACTCTCCAGTCTACCCTTTCCTACATGGTCTTCAAATTGTCCACAAACCTACCCTTTGCTCTGGTCCCAACATCCTCCACAGGGACTTCCTTTTCAAGTTCCCATTCTCCACTTCTCTTTCCTCAGCCTCAGCTCCTTCATCCGATCCCTCTATTTCCCAGACAATATTGCTGGGCTGTGGATGGGTGTGAGATGTGAAAATCTGAGACACAGGCATCAATGATAAGTTGGGGGAGGCAGACTGAAGCCAGTGGAACTGAGAACAATGTTTCAGAAATGCAGCCAAGTCCTTGAATGAAAGGCAGTATCCCCTTACGACAATCCCCAGAAGCCCAGACACACTGTTAATTATGAAAATGCAGCTCTAACTAAGCAGAAATCAGCAGTCTTGCCGAGGTAGGCCAAGGCTTCATTCCTGCTTCTGGCTGAAGCCTAGGGCCTGCTCTCATTTCACTGACAGGTGCTAGTTGCTTGCTGACTCTCTGGCTCATTCCAGGAATATCATTGCCGTGTTTCCCGGAGTTGGTGGGTGCAGCTGGATGGTATTGTTAGAGGGACTGGAATTGGAAACGCCACATAGCAGCCAGGTCAGGAGGCAGGGGAGAGAAGAATCCAGATGCTGAGGTTGCCAGAGGGGAAGGAGGCCAGAGGCTTGGAAGCCAAGGAGCATAGCCTTATTGCTCTTCTAAATGACCAGGAGCCAACCTAAGCATCAGCTATTAACTCAGATACTTGACCCTAGCCTATCCTCAGGTAGTCTAAAATGTCACTTGGACATTCCTTTACAAGCAAGACATGGATCTGTGATGCCCATAGGTTAGCCTGAAGACTTGCTGGAGCTGGTGTGAGAGTGAGAAGTCTTAAAAACAGTCTTGTGGGGCTACAGGGAGACCCTGCTTCAAGGAGACAAAAAAAAAAAAAACAACAGTCTTGTTATTCTTGCTGTCCCTTGCTCTCCTTCATTCATGACCCCCCATGCTGCTAATTCTTGTAAAATATAAGTGCAGACACTCTACAGAGTGTTATACTAAATGAAGTAACACAAACACAGAAAAGCAAGAGACATGCGTTCTCCCTCATTTGCACATTGTAGCACTAACCCCTTATATGTGAGTATATAAATTCTGATGTAACACCAGTAGCCAGGTAAAAGAAAAGATACATGGAGGTAAAGGAAGAGAAACAACCTGAAAGAGGAGAGTAGGGAACAATGTTACCTGACAGAGGTGAAATAATCAGCAGGGAGGAGAGGAAGGAGGGATATACAAGGGACCATTGTGTGGGGGAGGGAGGGAAGTCAGTTGAGGAAAGATGGCAGGAGTCAGGAGGTACTTGGAGGAGGGTGGGAGTAATGGGGGCACTGTGCCTAGGGAAGGAGGGAGGAGGGAAGCTGAATAGGGGAAAAAGAGTGGAGATGAGTGAATTCTGAGGGGCTAGGAAACCTAGAGGGAAAAGTGATGCCCTAGAAACCCTGTGAGAAATGCACACGAGTGTCTCAACATTGATGCATATGTAAACTTGGGAGCTGCTTGGCAGGAAACACAGTGCCAGACAGAAGAGACCTCCCTTAGAGTGACAAGCATGCTGTGCAGCACTCATCAAAGAAGCTTCTTTTTTCCACAGATGGAGGCTGTTGCAGAGTTGCACATCTGGCCAGGCACAGAGAACATATGCCTGGGAGATGCGCAGTACTAGGTGACATATCCACAGTCAAATCTCTACAACTAAGGCTCACAGAACATAGCAAAATAAGGGGTAGAGAGAGGGCTAATGCAAACCTCAACTCTCTCCAGTGAGACTTCCACGTACATCAGATGTGATGCACACAGAAGGCCACAACTGGCCAAGTTTTGGAGAATAAGAGACTATAGAGTGCAGGATGGGACTTCTGTATGGAACCTCACCCACCCATGGCTCAGGGACCATTACAGAAGAGGAGGCAGAAAGATTAGAAGAGCCAGAGCTGGTTCATGAACACAGGGATATGGAGGCTTCCAGGCCACTTGAGGCTTGCTCATGTGAGCCTGTGGCAGCAGTGGCATTGAGTGCAGGACCCATGCCAGCTCAATGAAAGAAGGGCCCAAAGGGGAGGTGAGAAATAGGTGGCGGGCCATCACTAGATTGAAAACTATTTGAGACCAATTGCTGCTGAGTGAGGGTATGGCTTACATACTACCACTGGATGGGATGATTAGACTCCAGTGGACACATTTACACTGAAGGACATTTGGGTACAAACACCTGAATGAATAGGACTCAGCATGTATGGAAGAGTGCATAGGGTTCAGTTGGGGGATGGGGGAAGGCATGGATGGGAGAGGGGGGTCTAGATTTGAGTGGGAAATATTGTATGAAATTTAAAAAGCTCTCTCTCTCTATACACACACACACACACACACACACACACACACACACACACACACAGAGAGATACCAGCTATACCACTGTTTTTCCAGAAGCTAGTCACTCTCCCCATCAACTACAGAATAGAAATGAAATTCCTAATCATGGCATTTAAGACCTTCTGTGAGTTGACTCAACCTTTCCATCTCTAACCTCATTTCACTCCACCTCATGACTCTACCAACCATCCAGTGATGCTGGCTGCCTTGACCTTTGCACACACTGCTGTCCCTCCCCTACATGCCTTTGTTTAGGAGTCATCCTCAGTTAGAGCTGCCTTTCCCACTTGTGTGTCTGATATAACAAATTCCCATTTAACCTTCAAGACATAGTTTAGGAACCCTCTTTTCTAAGAACTGCTTCTGAACCTTCAGGTGAGCCTAACTTTCCTCTCTTTGTGCCCCAACTATTCTTATTCCCCATCATACATGGGAAAATCTCTCTGTGAACCTGCAACAGACATGCTGGGGGCAGAAATCACAGTTCACTCACCCACTAATGTTCCCAACATCCAGCCCAATGCCTGGAATATGGTATTAACTTTCCTCTCTTTGTGCTCCAACTATTCTTATTCCCCATCATACATGGGAAAATGTCTCTGTGAACCTGCAACAGACATGCTGGGGGCAGAAATCACAGTTCACTCACCCACTAATGTTCCCAACATCCAGCCCAATGCCTGGAATATGGTAGACACTGATTTGTGTTTATGGGGAAAATCCTGGCTGGCAAAGGATAGGGACATAAGATAACAGTATTTAGAGTCTTACAGGCATTGAGAGGACCACAGCTTCTACACTGCAGAGTCCAACAATCTGTGATACTCCCCTTCCCTGCCCCTCACCATGGGGAGTTTCCCAGCTCCCCCATCCTGATGTGCTCCAACTGTGAGCTCATAAAGCCAGCTGCTCCCACGTCCCCAGGCTCTTCTCATCTTGGTTGGGCCATAGCAAGCTGTGGAGACGCACCCTGATGACTCATTTGTTACCAGTGGTGAACTGAATCCTTCATGCCAAAACTTACCTCATTTCCCCTGAATAAGGGCCATGTCTGAATCACGGAGGAAACAGGTAAAACAGGTACCAGTCTCCATCTGCAAATTCAAATGTGCAAGAAAAAAAAGTGCCTTGATTTTTTTTCACCACTTAGTTTAATGTCTATTTTGGTCTCGTGTTTATTTTCAGTGTCAGCTTTTCTTCTTCTCTCTCCCTTTTCAGGGCAACTGAGCCCCAGGAAGGCATTAGAGGTAAGGGAGAAGGACAGACCTTATCTTCATCCTTAATGCCATCTGCTCAGTCTGGCTCCTGCTGGGAAGGTCTTCTAGTCCAACATTGCACTGTCTCCCCAGGGGGGCACTGAGAAACCCTTATTTCCTTCCTCTACCTGCAGCTCATGGGGCCAAAAGGCCATGCAGGTACCAGGATATAGAGCTTTGAGGCTGACAAAGTGTCTCACCGGTCATTACTACGACCCAGAACCTTACAACGATGGGACATGGGATCACTATTTTCAGATCATCTGAGCTCCTATGTTGTAGGGTTTAGGGGTGGTTGGGTTTGAGGCCCAGTATCCTTGACACTGGGCACAGGAACTTTGACTCATTGGTCTCTACCTCAGAAACTTGCCAATGTCTGTGATTTCACAATGCCCCTAACCAATTTGTTCTCCTTAGGGTGATGGCATTCTGTTCTAGTGTGATGGGGGCAATGGAAAGAATGTCTCCTTATACCCACCTGTGTTCTACCAATCCATTATCTCAGTCCTGTCTCCATTTCTTTAGAGTTTATCTTTTGAAATTCAGAAGCCACGAAAGACTTTTTTCCTTTTCTTTTGATCTTTATCATCATGTCCCTTTCCTGTGCCAGTGATCACAGACTAGTCTAGCTATTGACTGGAGAGAAGGGACAAGGTTAGTAAAAGGAAATTTAGTGGAAGAAATGCAGTTAAGAACAGAAATGTGTGCAACGAAGGAGACCCTGCTCTAAGGATTTCCAGGCATAAACAATTAAGCCACAGCAATGCAATGAGGCAGATGCCACAACCTTTCCATTTTATAGGAGAGGAAGTGGCCACATGGAGAAGCTGAGACTCTCATGCAGGCAGCTGACTCTGGAGTCTGTGCCCTTCATTTCTCTAACCACTGCATCTCAAGTCTGTGTCCTTTATTTCACTAACCACTGCATCTCAAGTCTGGGCTCTTCATTTCTCTTAACTACTTCATCTCAAGTCTGGGCCCTTCATTTCTCTAACCACTGCATCTCAAGTCTGGGCCCTTCATTTCTCTAACCACTGCATCTCAAGTCTGTGTCCTTCATTTCTCTAACCACTGCATCTCTGCACCCACTGTTCTTCCTGCAGATACTCTTCCTTCAAGATGCAAAGGAGAAGAACTGTTTAAAATATTATAATGGAGCCTTTCTGTTTCTACTAAAAGTGCTTATGTTGGGCTTTAATTTTGATCGTTTTGAGATATCTGAGAGTTATCCATATGCATGTCAAAAAAATCAAGAAAGAGAAGAAAATCCTAAGAAGTGTTTAAAAATAGAATCTGGAATGGAAAGATGGCTCAGTGGTTAAGAGCACTGGCTTCCTCTTGCAGAGGACCCTGGTTGGGTTCCCAGCACATACATGGTGTCTAACACCAGTCCATAACTCTGGTTCAAAGGGATACAATGCCCTCATATGGCCTCTGTGGACATTGCACTACATGGGTGCACTTACATACATGCAGAAAATACACCTATACACATAAAAATAATAAATAAAATATTTATAAATAAATAAAATAGAATCTACCAACCCCTGTCTCCAACAGCCTAGGATTGTTTTCTTAAGCCGTTCAGCAGTGGGGTGACCTCTGAAAAGGTCTGCCAACTCCATGTGTTCCACTTGGCAAGCCTTACTTTGCATGCCTTCAGTGGTTCTATTAATTCTAAGAACTATCGTCTGAATGAAAATGTGCTCAAGAATATTTGTCTCGAGAACAACCGTTTTAACGTCTTTTTGGTTCTTGTAACTTTTTGCAATCTATGAAGTACCTCTTCAGAAAAAATAATTGTATAGATCCAAGCATACGTGCAGTTTACTAAACAGGTTAGTGAGCCCAATACTGGGTGAATTCTTTCCAGAAAGGAAGTTGTTTTTCTCATTTCTGTGCCTTCAAAACCTAGCAAAGAATAAACTAATTGAGTTTGGCTCATTCTGCTCCCACTCAAACCCCTGGCTCATCAGTAATATTTCTTTATGGTACCATAAGAGACAAAATGGTTCCCTCACACACACACACACACACACACACACACACACACACACACACAACCCCACTCACAGCAAATATTTGGTACTGACAAAGGACTGTGCTGCTTTTACATTCATCATGTAATGTACATTTGCCTCTGAGAGCCAGGCACAGAGTTCTCAGGAGATGATTATTAGGGACCACTCTGGCTTCTACACAATTTTGGAGTTACGTGTATGACTTTACATGACTCCTGGGAGCCAGGCAGGAAAGTCCCAAGGCTCTCATCCTCTTTATAAGCCCTTTCAGAATCCTTTCTGCCCTACGATAGCAGGATAGGCAATCCTTTGACTGGATTTTCCCCCCTTTCAGAAGGAAATTTAGCACCTCAAGTTTTAAAATATCTCAAAGAAAACAATGGCATTCCCTGTACCTCCAGAATATCCTGCAACATCAATTAATTCAGCTTGTCACCAAGCAGTAGAGAAAATGCTTGGGTCAAAGTCAAACATTACTTTCCTTTTGAAGAAAATATAGAGATAGTTCAGTGTAAACTGTGAGCAGCTCAGGTCCCTCTACAAGAAATCGATGTACCAGCAAGTGCAAACATTGCCTGATTATCATTTGTGGTCAGTTTGGTTTGTGCCATCTGGGTGATTATTAAAAATAAGTAGGGCAAACAAAGCAGATACACCTAAGTGCTGTTGGGAAATAACGAGAGGACCCTCATTTTCGTTTCTCTTTTCTTTCCTCTAATGTTGTGGTAAGATGGTTGATTTTTGGTTCATTCTTATCAACACTGTCTCTTTGATGACTGTTCCTATGACCTATTCCTGTTATCAAGTCTTAGGATCTTAACTGTGTTTGTGGATTTCTACATGTACCATGGGAAAGGGCATCTTGATTTCTTACAGTGATCCATGAGCCTTGGTGATAAGACCATATCAGTCAGTAATTTATTTTCTTTTGCAATATTGGAGATCAAATCCAAGGCCTTTCACATTCTAGGTAAGTACTCTAACGTTGAGTGAAGCTCATTCTCAGCCCCAATAAAACTATTCTTGATATATTGCCCTATATATTTATGACTATACAAATGACATCCATGTAAAACTTTGAGTGTGTTCCATGTTATTTTAGCATACACTTCAGAGAATCAAGAGTGGTCGTGACTATGTGAAGTAATTGGAAAGTGGAGCTCAGCCCTTAACATTTTTGAGTCGCTCTTTCTTGGCATGATTCTGAAGGAATCACATAATCTATCCTCCCAATGAAAACAACAGAGGCAGATGCTGGTTTTATTTATTCAAATTTTCAAAAATAAGATTTTTTTGAATAATTTAGAAATGAATTCATATGAAAAATCACTGGAGAGTAAAAGTTAATTAAAGAGAGCATATAGGAAACAGAGCCCTGAATTGGCCTTTTGTGTTGGAAATATTTGAAGCCATGATTGTTTTCAATATCTGTGTGGTGTGAGCCACATGAGACAAAATGTGCATTCCACTAGGGAGGAGGATCTGGAGGGAAAACCCAAGAGGAATCAAGGAATAGGAGAGGCACTCACAGAAGGGACTTTCAAAAAGTGCAACTTCTCTCAAATTTGGAGATGGGTTGAAGGGAAAAATAGTTCAGTGAAAATTCCTAACCATATTCTCCAGTTTCCAAAGAAATTTCCAGCCCAGATTTGCCCTAAACGTCTATCTTCAAGTGATTTTAAAATATCCACTGGATGGAAGTGTCCTCCTTGAGCCATTTTGTCTCTGAAGGAACTTAACTTCAAACAAGAAGTTAATAAAGACAGAACTCCAAGAAACATGTATTCATAGTCAAAAACCACAATAAGCATACAAACACAGATGTTATGAGCAGAAGATTTAAACCTAATAAAGTGATTAAAAAATATCCCCAAAGACTAAAACCAATATATATATATATATTAGATTCAGTCAATTCAAGTTATAGGGAAAATAAAGGAAATGGAAAACAGTACTGGAGGAATTACTCATGCTTCATCACAGAGAGAAAACAAGGTAGAAATTTTTTAAAGGGCCTAGATAGCTTAGTGGTTAGGAATGCTCGCTGCTCTTCCAAAGGACTAGAGAGCTACCTCATAACCACTTATAACTCCAGCTCCAGGAAATCAGAGGTCCTTTTCTGGCCTACCTGAGCACCCTCATGCACGTGTGCACACAGCCTCACTCTTACATACACAGAGACACATAATAAAGCAAATCTTTAAAAAAGCATTAAGAATCTTACTAATTGAAAATGACTAAGAATTTTGTGTTTAAAAGAATAGCATATTCAAAGAGAATTAAATTTCTAGGAATCTATAACTATACAAGTAATGAGATTTTATGGGATTAAAATTTTAACCTACTGATTTATTTGAATCACATTAATAAGTTTTTAACATATAAAATTGAAATCATGTCTATATGAGTTTGGGATGGATTTAAAATTTGAAAGTCCCCTGTCTTATTTTATTTTGTTTTGTATTTTTCCATCTTCTTCTCTGCTCACTAAATTTGGCATAATAAAAAAAGTTTATTTCAGGCATTTAGGAAATAAGAAATCTACATACATGCACACAGACACACAAAATAAAAAATAGTCTTACAATCTACTATACAGACAATGTTTTAGGGTCTTTATTCTGTGTGGGCTAAAAGACACCATGGGGAATGCATTCTGTGATCATGTTTGTATATAGCAAAATTTTCAGCTTTATTTGAAATGAGGAATTCTTGGAATTGAGACAGGATTGAGTGCTAGTTGAGGCAGGGTCTTGGGTATGCAACTGAAGGTCAATAATTAATCCCAGATACCCCGGTGAATATCCATGAAAGTTTTTAGGGAGCTCTGAGTTGACAAATCAGTTGCTCCTGTAGGTGCTGAACTGTAGCCTAGGCGTTGATGAAGTGATTTTCTATATCCTAAAAGTTATCTGGACAAAAATCACTTTCTTGAATATTCATTTGTATCAGCCAAGTATTGTAATTGAAAATAAGAAGAGAAAGGTCCTTCCCAAATGTGTGCTGTCATTGCTAATGGTGATGGCTGGTCTTCATTGTCAACTAGATTGGATTAAACAATACCTAGGGCCTGTGCTGGTTAGTTTTAGCAGCCAACTTGACATAATCTAGAACAACTTGGGAAGAAGTCTTAATGAGGAATCAAATTAGCTTGCGGGCATGTCTTTAGAGGATTGTCTTGATTCTTAATTGATGTAGGAAAACCTACTCAATTGTGGGCAGCACCACTCCGGAACAGTATAAGAGAGGACAAAAGGAAGAATCCATGCATTTACTTTCTCTCTGTTCTTAACTGTGAATATGCTCCTTTAAATTCCTGCCCTGACATCCCCATATTAATGGACTATAACTTGAAAATGTAAGCTAAATAGACCCTTTCTCCTCTAAGTTGCTTTTTGTCAGGATATTTTATCACAGCAACAGTAATGAAACTAGGACAGGCATTGTGGAGGCACACTTTTGGGTATGTCTATAATTCCTATTCTTTCCAGAGAGATGGGCTGAGGGGAGAAAACTCACACTGAGTATGAGTGTCTTCCTCTCATGGGCTAGGGTTCTGGATTGAGGAGAAAAGGAAAATAGGAGACAGTCAGCTGAGTGCCACCGTTGCTCAGCTCCCTGCTTCCTAATCCAAAACCTGAGAAGTCTCAGCTGCATGTTATGTTCCTGGTGCCACGGACTCCACCATGCCTTCCCCTCCATGATGGACTTCTTAAAATATGAACCAAAATAAATCCTCTTCCTTAAATCACTTAGCATTTATTTTACACAGCAGTGAGAAAACAAATACACTAGCATTTGATTTTCTTTTCACAGAATAACTTCTTTAAGTGAAAACAGAGGTGTCCCACTCACTAAGTAGATGAGGTATGTGTGGAATGTGTGGAGCACTTCAGAAGATCAACACCAGCTCTTCATTCAATGGCCTTCAGTCAGCAATGGTCTCAAACTTCAGAATATGTGAGAACCACCTGGAAGTTCTTCAAAAAGCAAATTTTTTGGACCTAATCCCCAGGTCAGAAGGCCTAAGCAGGGTCTATGAATCTAAACTTAGTAAGCACCCCGGGATGTGGTACCACCCTGCCATCCTTTGCAGAGCCCAGTGTGAAAAGTACTATCAAAGGGGATCCCACCTTAGGCTCGCTCCTTGAGTTGTTGATGAAATGGTAGGGCCAAGAGTCTAAACTCACTTTAGTTCATACTAATTCCCTATGCACTCCACACAGAAGGAGGTGGCACCAGATTTGCTCAGTGGAAAGAATTCTAAGCACTTGTTTACTGTAAAGCAGCACTAGTGATAATGCACAGCCTAAAATCCCACCAGACACTAGCTTCCCAAATTATCTCCAGAGAAGGAAGAGAGTATCTTCTAGATGGTGTGGACCTGGTAGGGACACCAGCTGAAGCCCTAAAAATAGTTATATAATGTCCCAGGCCCCATCAGGGAATTCCTTCCTGACATGTGGCTTCAATGGATTTCCATGAATGCCCAGCTGCTCAAGCTATGCAAAACTGTTTCATAGTGAAGAAACAAAGACCCTTACATTATAAAAGCTGCTGGTTAGTGCCCCTCTCTTGACTTGTATTCTTATCTATGAAACTGGGCTTCATAGAAGCTCTATCACAATAATTGGGACTTTAGCAGAGTAGAAAGTGCGCGGACCTTCATTTGGGGTGTGGTGACACATTACACTTCAGGGCTCACGCTGTCTTTTCAATGACAGGAACCAGGAGATGGGGTTTTGTTTATCCAGATTCTATCACATTGGTTTTTATAGTAGTCAAAATACCTTGGACTGTGGAGATGGCTAAGTAGGTAATGTGCTTTCTGCAGAAGTTTGAGTACCTGAGGTCAGATCTGGTAAAATGGGAGGCAGACACGGGAGAATCCCTGAAAGCTTGTGGACCAGGTAGCTTGGTGTACACAGCAGTGAACATCAAAGAGAAGCTGCTTCAAACAATGGAGAAGGAAGGTAAGGACTAACACCCAAGGTTGTCCTCTGACCACATACACCGTGGCACATGCACATGCTCACTCAAATAAGCACACATACACAGAGATACACCGAGACACACAGATCAAAGACAGGTGGTCAGAATAGGCCTGAGAAGGTAGCCCTGAGGGTCATTTTCCTTCTAATGCAGATACCTAGGTATCTGGAGGATACCTAGATCTGTTGACAGGGTTTGCAGGCTTGACACCTTTCTAGGACCTGGCCTAAAACTCAATGGCCCAGCTGTGTTATGTTTCATCTGCTATTTCTCTAGAAGCTGAAGTTTCAGACAGCCTAGAATGCAGCAGAGATGTTATATAACCAGTTCCTTCTTTTCTATGATTGTGCAAGTTTTTAGTCTGAACTCTACAGTCTTTCAACTTTGGGATAAATAGGAAGGAACTATTTGAGCATCAAGTATTAATCTGATTGTAAAATGAATGTACTAAACTTTGATAATAAAATGGGTATTCAACTTCAAGGTGGTAACCTTAAAAAGCCTCTTTACTGTGCAACAGCCAACTTTCAAATGTTTCTAGAGTCCTCTTTTGTGAATTGCCTTTAAAATAAGGTTTGGAACCATTAAAACAGCCTTATCGCAACAATATGTGTTTACCCATCTTTACAGCCTATATATCTTTTTGGAAAATATTTTAAAGACCCTCAGCTGCTTTGCATCCAAACCTCCTAATACTTGTCAGGTCAGCTAAAAATTTTAAGTCAAAAGTTGAAATTTATGTTTGTCTTTTATCTAATCAAAACAAGTCTTTGTTTTTCCATTTTTTCAACTATGAGTACATTTTTAAAACATACCAAAGACAGTATATCATCTCTAAATTTTTACATTTTAGTAACGTTACATTTTAGTCAATATGCTTTTGATATTTAAAAAAGCACTTTGAGTGATTCTCTTTATTCAACAACCCGCCACTATCTCTAAATGGAGCCTTTCAAAAATCAAATCCAGGTTGGGTAGGGAGAATTTGCCACTATGAAAAAGGGGTGTCCAAGATGTTGAAGAAAATGCCAGACAGATTCTTAAAGGCTTCTTATATTGATATGCAGAAAAATGACAATATCTGTGTGCTCATATTCTAACAGGTTGAACCAGAAAATATGTTTCTCTCTTAGTTATAGGTATCCAACATAAAGATTGTTCCTATAATGCAGGTCATTGGATATATAACTTCGCATATACTTAGAGAGTCTGACTCCAGGTTGCATACTACATAGAAGGTGAAACCTGGGGCTGGGGCTGGGGCTATAGCTCAGTGGTAGAGCACTTGCCCAGCCTGCATGGAATTCTAGGTTCAATCCTCAATACTGTCAGAAAAGAAAAAGAAACTGAGACTGGTGAAACAGGCAATGAGAAACGTATTACATGACATGAATTCCTAAGTAGGAGTGAAATGTTGTTATAGAAATAAGTATATGCCCCCTCCCCTGAAGGCTCAGAGACATCAAAGAGTGGTGGGTGGAAAGATTGTAAGGGCCAGAGGTTAACAAGGACCAGAGTGAAACAGCATATTCTGGGGGGACACGTAGGGGCTTAATATGAGTGAAATACATTGTATGCATGTAAGAAATTCTCAAAGACAGTAGCACTGTAAATATAGCCAAATATATATGGCCAGAGATTTCATATATCCTAGAGAAAACCTTATCTCTGTCATATCTCTAGACAAATGAAATTTCTTACTGTATGCTAAATATGGATCCTTATATTTACAGACAAGTATACCATTCGCCACTCATCAAAGAAACTTCTTTCTCCAACAGATGGAGTCTATTACAGAGTTCCACAACTGGTCACACACAACTAGTCTGAGAGATGCCCAGTCCTAAGTGACAAATCTACAGTGGAACCTCTAGACCTAAGTCTCATGGAACATAGTGGAACAGGGGGTAGAGAGAATACTAATATATCCCTCAACTCTCACCAGTGACGTTTCCTCTTACAACAGAGTATGATGCACATGGAAGACTACAACTGACCAAATTTTAGAGAATAAGAGACTGCAGAGTGCATGTCCTTGGGTAGAACTACTATATTAAACTCACCCACCCACAGCTTAGGGGCCAGTTCAGAAGAGGGGGATGAAAGATTGCAAGAGCCAGGGTTGGTGCATGAACATAAGGAAACACAGGCCACTGAGAAATTGTTCATATGAACTTGCAACAATGGTGAAAAAATGCACAAGACGCATGCTGACTCAATCATACAAAAACCCAGCATAGAACTTGGGAAATGGGCAGCAGGCCCCAACCTTAGCCTAGGAACTATTGGCAACTGATTACTGCAGGGTGAGGGAGAGTATATCCTGTTTAAGGGAGTGACTCTAGATAGATTGATGAACTCCAGTGATGAACTTGCACTGAGGGTCATCTGGGTACAAATGTTTGACTGGATAGGTCTTAACATACATGATAGAATGCATGCTATCCCCTGGTGGGGGCAGACTATGAAAGGTGCAGAAGGGGGAAGGGGTCTAAATTTGATTAAGATCTATTACATTGTTGGGACATGCTGTCCTGGCCTCCATCTGCACCTCCTCCGCAGTGACCTTTTGGCCTCGTGTTTCCTTAGTCTCAGAATTGTTTACCAGCTCATTTTCCTGTATCAGGTCCTGAGAGCACCATGACCTGGCACTG
>NW_008348795.1:483274-485161 GCF_000622305.1 Nannospalax galili
GCTTTTACTATGACCATGGTGGAGTCATATACTTCCCAAAATTTAACACCCAGTGATTGGCAGCAGCTATGCTGCGTGGTCCTGTCGGGAGGAGATTATCTCTTGTGGTGGGGAGAGTACCAAGAACAATGTCTACAAGTGACTCGATTAAATGCTCAGGCAGGGCTGGCTCAGTGAGATCTAGACATGTTAACTGGGGCAGGGGCCTATGCCCCACTACAACAGCAAATACAATATGATCCAGCAGTATATGCCCAGATAGCTGCCTGCGCTGTTAAGGCATGGAAGGCTTTGCCTAATAAAGCCGCTGGAGATCAATTATCAAAGGTACTACAGGGGCCATCAGAACCATTCCATGAATTTGTGGACAGCCTCCTGCAATTGGCGCGACGAATGTTTGTAGAGGTAACTACAGCCATGCCCATAGTCAAGCAACTTGCATATGAAAATGCTAATAAGTATTGTAAGGAAGTCCTGAGGTCACATAGGTCAAAAACCTTAAATGACTACATCAGATTATGCAGGGATATAGATGGCAACTTCGTGCAAGGCCAGGTCCTAGCAGCTGCCCTGCATCCACAAAACTCAAAGGGTCCTAGAATTTTAAATAATGGTGACCGTAATTGCTTTAACTGTGGATGCCCAGGCCACTTCTGCAGAGACTGTCCCCAGCACAAGAGAGAGGGAAGAGTACCTGGTATATGTCCAAGATGCCAAAAGGGGGCACATTGGGCTAACAATTGTCGCTCCAAGATTGATATAAATGGAATATCCCTGCCGCCCCTATCTAGTTAACAACAGGGAAACGGGCAGAGGGCCCCACTCCAGGGCCCCAGAACCACAGTGTATGGAGCAATGACACCAGGCTACCACGGAACTTTCCCGGGCAGTGGTCGTATACAATTCCTTCCACAGAGCAATCCTTTCATGTTGCAGACCTCGCCTGAGCGACAGCAGGAAGCGCAGGATTGGACCTCTGTCCCTCCGCCCGAACAATCTTAACTCCCCAAATGGGAGTTCAGGCTCTTCCCAGAAATATGTATGGTCCCTTGCCACCGGGATCAGTGGGTTTAATTTTGGGAAGGAGCAACACAATTATCAAGGGCATACAAATACATCCCGGAATAATTGATTCTGATTATGAAGGGGAAATTAAAATTATGACATCTGTCAGAGAAGGACTTGTGGTAATTCTACAGGGGGAGTGCATTGCCCAATTAATCTTGATCCCCTATCTAAAGTCCAACAATGCAGTCAGCAGACAAGTCCGCAGTGACTGGGGATTTGGTTCCTCGGGACCTGCTGCATTCTGGGTTGCTCAGCTAACTGATTGGCCTATCTTAAAAATCAAAATAGAAGGAAAATTATTTGAAGGTATTTTAGATACAGGAGCAGATGTATCAGTCTTGTCTTTAAAATCCTGGCCTAAGACGTGGCCCTTGGAGGATGGTAATGCTCAACTACAGGGCATAGGACAAGCGACCCCAAACAAGAGTGCTAAAATACTAAAGTGGGAGGATGATGAAGGACATACAGGGTTTTTCCAGCCTTATGTTCTCACTGACTTGCTAGTTAATCTGTGGGGCTGGGATCTTTTAGCTGAGATTGGAGCAGTAATAACTACACAACCCCCTTCTGTGGACTCAGAAAAGGCCATTAGAATGATGAAAACCAGGGGATGGCATTCGGGGCAGGGTTTGGGGATGCACATGCAAGGCAGGGTGACCCCCATAACCCCTAAGGATCAAATTATATGCCTCCCTGGAGATAGAACAGGCCTAGGACATTTTTAGTTTGGGTCACTGCTCCATCGCCCGCACCCATACCTATAAAATGGCACTCAGATAAACCTGTATGGGTCGAGCAGTGGCCCCTAACTACAAAGAA
>NW_008348795.1:485328-487009 GCF_000622305.1 Nannospalax galili
CACCCATACCTATAAAATGGCACTCAGATAAACCTCTATGGGTCGAGCAGTGGCCCCTAACTACAGAGAAATTGCGGGCAGCTCATGCTCTAGTACAAGAGCAATTGCTTGCTGGACATATTGTGCCTTCTACCTCTCCCTGGAATACCCCTATCTTTATCATAAAGAAAAAATCTGGAAAATGGAGGCTTCTGCAGGATCTTCGAGTGGTAAATGCTACGATGCAAATCATGGGACCATTGCAACAGGGTTTGCCTTCTCCAGTAGCAATTTCCAAATATTGGCAGTTGATAGTTATTGATTTAAAAGATTGCTTTTTTACAATCCCTTTACATCCTGACGATTGCTGTCGATTTGCCTTTAGTCTACCTGCCACCAATTTTTCTAAGCCTGCCTTATGTTATCACTGGGTGGTTCTACCTCAAGGTATGGCAAATAGTCCAACTATATGTCAGGCATACGTTGCAGCTACATTGGAACCTATTAGAATAAAATATCCCGACCTTTATATAATTCATTATATGGATGATATATTGCTAGCCGCTAAAAATACCAAAGAACTACAAGAGGCATTTGCTGAGATGCAATGAGTCTTAGAGGCCTCCGGCCTAATTATTGCACCTGAAAAGGTTCAGATTGTCTCCCCATATAATTATCTTGGTCATGTGATACACAATGGAGGCGTTAGACCTCAAAAATTACATATTGACAGTGCTCACCTAAGAACATTACATGATTGGCAATGTTTTCTGGGTGACATACAATGGATACGGCCCTCCCTAGCTATTAAGTCAGGAGAACTTAGGCCTTTATATAATATGTTGATAGGAAATGCTGACCCTACCTCACCTAGAAAGCCTACGTCAGAGGCAAAGAGGGCATTGCAGTTATTATCTCAAAGTATAGAACAAGCTCATTTGCAACAAATAGACTATAATTCACCTTTGCAATTTCTGGTGTTAGCATCCCAGTTTTCACCTATGGGAGTATTTTGGCAAACAGGGCCTATTATATGGGTGCACCTGCCAGTGTCGCCATCCAGAGTTGTTGCGCCTTATTATAACATGATTTTGCAGTTACTTTGGAAGGCTAGGCACACCAGCATACAAGTGTTTGGAAAGCTCCCAGATAGAATCGTGCTTCCTTATGACAAAGAACAGGTGGCACATCTGCAGCAGTATAATGATGACTGGATGCTATTTTTAACCTCCACTGTGGCCGCTCTTGACAATCATTATCCTCAGCACCCATTGTTGGGATTTTTTAAAAATCACCCGGTAATTTTTCCCCGGGGTAATTAAGACCAGACCTATACCTGGCACTCAAACTGTCTTCACGGACGCATCCCTTCGTGGTAATGCTGTAGTAATCTCTTATGATACACTTTCAAAATTTCCCATGGGCAATATATCAGCACAAGCGGCCAAGGTTATGGCTTGTATCCTAGCTCTACAAGTTTTTTCTCAGGAGCCATTCAATCTGTATACTGACAGTGTATACCTATCCCAGATCCTTCTGCCACTGAAAACTGCTCCCTATGTTCCTCCTACATCACACATACAACAACATCTTTGTAAGTTGCAACATTTGATATGGTCCAGGCATGACCCCATCTTTGTAAGTCATATCAGAAGTCACACCCAGTTACCTGGACCCCTAGCTGAAGGTAATCAGCTAGCAG
>NW_008348795.1:487755-507050 GCF_000622305.1 Nannospalax galili
GTCCAGTGGAGGCCAACCTTGATGAGACCAATGCTGATTCTACAGGTGCCAGCAGCAATCATCTTGATGAATCCTGCCCTGAGTGAACAAATGGTCTGGAGCCAGCCCCTCGCTGTTGGCCTTCGACCACTAACTCCGATCTTCCAGACGCTTTGATGTGGGGAGATTGTGTCACTACAACAGCGCTTCTGCAGGAGCAGGTTGACGCCTTATGGATGATGCAACAAGTGTCCTGTTCTCATTTTTATCATTCTGTTTGTGTAACACCTGGTCATGTTGTTAATGCCTCAGAAATTGTAAAATAGTTAAATGCCTATATGAGAGGTCCCTGGAATGTAACCTTTCTCAATTTTACATCTCATCTAGCTCATCAAATTATAAGAATTAATAATACTAGGGTGCCCCCTACATCAGCTGAAGGTTGCTGGAATGCCATGGTCCAGCTGGGAGGCTGGGCTCAGTGGTGGGTGGGGTCATTGTTGCTGACCGTTCTTGGGTTTAGTGCCATAGTCATTGGGCTCTGGGTCTTTTGCCGACAGATGAGATCTACGAGGTCTCAACAGATGGGCACTCAACAAGTCCTGTTAAGCTTGTCATCTAGTAATCCAGATGTACCTCAGGTCTGGCTGCAAATGCTATACAAACTCTGAAGATACCTCCGTAGATGGGCAACTTCCATGGAGAGGGTGCCCACCTAAGACAGGGATGAGGCCTCCCAATGACAGGTAAGGGATGACCCCTCCGGGACGACCTAAGACAGGGGAGTCTTCCGTTATATAAAGGAAAAGGGGTGAGATGTTGGGACAGGCTGTGGCCTCCATCTGCACCTCCCCCACAGTCACCTTTTGGGCCTCGTGGTTCCTCAGTCTCAGAATTGTTTACCAGCTCATTTTCCGGTATCAGGTCCTGAGAACACCATGACCTGGCACTGACCCTGCGGTCATGCGACGGCTCCCCCGCCCCCATTGGGTCAGCTGCCTTCTGGGCTAGGGTATAAAAGCAACCTGGGGCTGAGAAATAAAGGCTTCTTCTGCTACACTAAAAGTGTGATTGTCTCTTCAATCCTGACGTCCTCCGCTCAGAGATCAGCTTTGTGCCGTGCAGGCGTGGCATTACATGAAATACACAAAGTCAATAAAATTTACATTAAAAAAGAAATTCTCAAAAAATTAATAAAAATGTATTTTAAAAACAAAATAGACTAAAGGTTTTTTAAATTAAAAATCTTAATGTAAGACCTGAACTCTGTGTGAGAGGAAAACAAGACACAGGTAAAGACATAGGCTTTTTGAAGAGGACCCCAATAGCACAGGAAATAACTCCAGGAATTGTCAACAGGACTGTACAAATTGAAAGACTCTTCACAATAAAGAAGACAATCTGTTAACATGTGGTTAGCATGTAGAATATGTACAGAACTGCAAAAATTAAATGCCAAAAATAATTCAATCGGTAAGTAGATTGATAAAATGAATAGATGGTTTTCCAAAGACTAAATACAAATAACCAATCTTTTTTTAAAAAAAAATTTAAAAGGGTGTGTGGTATGGTGTGTGTGTGTGTGAGTGTGTGTGTGTGTGTGTGTGTGTGTGTGTGTGTGTGTGTGCATGCTCCATGGCATGCATGTGGAGATCAGAAGACTACTTGTAGAGGTCATTTCTCCCTTTCTTCCATGTGGATCCTAGGGATAGAGGGAGTTCCCTGGATGATCCCAGGTCACACAACTTGGTGGCAATTACCACTTCCTTGGCTAGCCTATACAAAGCAATTTTTGAAGACTGATCACTTCCAAATAAACAAGAAGAATTTTAGTGATCAAAGAGAAAAGTTTGTAAACAACCTCTTCCATCAATGTAGCTTGAATAGTTGTTTTCACTCACTAGAAGTCTGAATCTTGTCAAAGTCATGTCTAAAACAGTTTCAGTTTAAATGAGCCTGGGTAATCATGGCAATAACTTTTTCCTGAAGGAAAAAAAAATCCATAAGAATGATAGTGACACAACGAAAAGAAAATCAATGTCCCAAGAAAATCTGACGCTGACAGTGATAACGTTGGTGATGGCAGTGAGGAATATGGAAAGGTGTCGGTGCTGGGGGTGGAGCTTCATTTTGAGGGATGCTTTTTAGATTTTATTCCCCTTTCTCCCAACTTGCTCCCCTGAAACACATAGAGCCGGATTCCCTGAAGTTGCGTATTATCTCAAAAGCAGGCCACACATAATGAGTCACTTATGCTTTTGAAAGATGGAAGAAAATGCACCAAACACAGAGACCACATATATCTTCAGAAGTAATATCCACACCATAGTGAATATGGGGTACAACAGCATTAATTCCCAGACACACACTCCAGCCATAGAAATCCATCATGCCATTTCAGAATGTACTTCAGCTTTGTCTTACTTTGATAAATTTTTTAAAAATGTACATTTTTTGCCAGGTGTGGTGGTACATGCCTTTAATCCCAGCACTTGGGAGGCAGAGGCAGGCAGATCTCTATGAGTTCAAGGCCAGCCTCATCTACTCAGTGAGTTCCAGGACAGCTGGGGCTACAGGGAGACCCTGTCTCAAAAAGACAAAAACAAAAAACAAACAAAAAAAATGAATACCATTCTTACTATCAACAAGATTAACACGAACCTTCTAGAAGTTAAAGATACTTTTTTCTAGAGAGTAAACTGCATGATAGTACAGAATTAGAATCTTCAGGAACATGGTTGGAATCTCAGCTCTCCCACTCTCCTACTGTGAAGCCAAGCAAGGTAACAATCCCAGCCCATTGTTTTCTCTGTTGTGAAGTGAGAGGTAGAATCAATGCATAACATGGCATCACATGGCATCACATGGCACTGCTGCCCAGAATGGACTAAGGTGGCTCCTATGCTGGAGGTTGTCTTATTGTTCCCTTTTCAACAGGTACACAGCAACCACCTCCTTTGTGCCAGACACTTAGGCGGGCACTCAGAGGTATACAGAAACCCAACAAGAGCCAGGGCCTGACCTGCAAATACCTGGGCACAGTCTTATGGGTCTGTTAAGGGGCTAATTCTTGGCCATGTCATAAATTGAGTCTACACAGCATCTAGCTGGCATTTGTTGTCTAAATGTGTCAAGTATTGGCACATCTCAAATGCTTGATTAGCTTACTTCCTCCCAGAGTTTAGAGACCCACTTCATGTATTTGCTTGAAGATCAAGACCTGTGATACCAAGTAAGGAAGTGGAATGCATTCTCCCTGAGCTAAATCTAGAAAGCTGGCTGGCACTGGTGTCTGCCTAGTCATTTGCAATGTGCTGTATACCTTTACTTTGAAAGAAAACACAGTAAAAAGGAAAGTCATACTGGGAAGGAAGCATTACTCAGATGAGATCAAACATTTAATTGCTTTATGAAGACATGGTGCTTGTAAATGCTTAGCAAGCATCCACTCATGCATTCTATTGCCTTTGTTATTTTGTTCTGCATTGCAATCCAAGGTTTTTTAAAAAAGTCTTCCCCCTGTTGGAAGGATGTCCAAGAGAAAAGAGTGTGTGTGCACATGAGTACATGTACATTAGGATCTATATAATAAGGACAAGGGAAATGTGGTTCCTGTGAGCTGCCATAGGCTTAAAATATTGAAATGTGTTCTATTTGTAATGTGATTTCTACTTCTTTAATTGAGTATTGAATTTGTTTCTGGTGAAAAATATCATGGCTCTCAGGATAGAAAATTTATAGAAAAGTGTCAAGGAGCTGCAAAGCTTTAGGTGTAACCTCAGAGTCTCTGAAATTCCCAAACTATTACATTGGACTGAAATTCTATGGCATCTTTTCACTCTCAAGATATGAGTGCATGAGCCCTCCTTAGTTTAGTTGCTAGAATGTGCTGCAACCCCCCACATGCAGCTCTATCCCTGACCACCCAGCTTTTCTGAATTTTCTCAAAATGACATAATATATAATCTCTAGGACAAGCTCCAGTTTGTTTTCTTAGTTTCCATTGGCACTTAGAAGAGTGCTACACTTGACAGCCATTTATCTCTGTCATCATAAGCAACCTGCCTTGGCCTCCAGGAGGGAACCATTGTACATCTATGTTAGGGAACCCTGCTGTTAAGGTCCACTCCTTTCTCAGCAGGGGCTTCCTGCCTGACTTACCTGGAAAGGGCTGCCAAGCATGGATGCTTGGCCTCATTTGAAACATGACCTTTGGCATAGTTACCTGCAATAAAACTACCCCCAGGTTTTTTCTATATGATAATTAGCCATTTCCCCGTACTCAGATGATAGGATCCCCTGCCACATGTAAATAAATCATACTATGAGCACCTATCAGCTGAAGCATTGGCTGCTGCCTCTACACTATATTTTCCCTAATCCCCACTGAATAAACGGAGCTGATTCACTGAGTCTGGAGCTGTTTGTATCACTGAAGCTGCCTCCACGGAAGACCTTTCTTCCCTCAGTGCTCACTGGCCGTCCCTGACCCTGTTGATTGCTTCTGCTCCCTTTGTCCTTGTGGAACGGTGGCCAACGACCCCCGAGGGAAGGGAGAGACCCCACACATCTACACAGAGTATATAGAACATCTGAACTCAGGCTCTTATACAGATGATTTGGGCACAGCTAAACGGCACTCACAAATGCTTTTAGAATTTTAGTGTAATCTTAAAATTTCAGGCTCTGATCCAATTTCTGCAGGGGCCTCTCCAGGTATCCCCCACCTTAGAAGCCAAGTGCAACTCAGTAACTGAAAAAAGAGACTAACTTTCTTTCCTTTGGTGGTCCAAAACCCTGCCTTCTCCTCTCCCAGGATAACTGATAATTACTTCTTCCCTCTGGATACTCTTCTCCCAAGTGTGTGTACTCAGACTCCAGAGTTTGGTCATGCCCATCACAAAAGTCATGAGAATATCCTGATGACTGACATAGCTACCTCCCATGCTGACTCTTGTGGGCAATGTCTACAGTGATGATGGCAGGAGCTCAAGCAGCTGTCCCTCTTATCCCTTCATCCAGCATGAAGGGAGTTGAAGGAAGTGTGCCCCATCCCCAAGTTCCTAGTCTTTCAAAAGAAACTGAAACTGGACATCAAAATACATATACCACCCAGGAACACAAGGAACTTTCTGGAAGCAATTGGAGGCGATTTTTTTTTTTTTTTTTTTTTTTTTTTTTTTAAAAAAAAAAAAAAAAATCTCAACAGATACACAGTTCTGTTATAACTAATCAGCATTGTGACAAGCCTTCTCTGGGTTCCAAGTCTCCTAAGCAAAGGACAGTTGTTTGCCTTATAATTAATATGCTAAAAGGTTCTTCTCAACAGCCCTGCCTACCACCAGAGGAAGTCTCACCCCAACAACACTGCTTATACCTTCCACCAAGCCATGTGAACACATCAAAAAACTCAGCCTTCTGTCCATGGAGTACCCTGTTTCCTCAGTGCTGAGTTTAAGTAAATCTTTCTTAAAATTTTTCAAATCAATCCTACAATCTAGGGATTTTCCTATCAAATCTTCAGTCATATCGATTTGTTACAGTAGCTGTAGAAATAGATATCCTTCATCCAAGATCCCTGATAGAGGCCCCTGATACCACCATAGCAGATGTGGCCTTCCTGGGAGTTAGGTAAGATGATAGAAGATAGACTTGCAAAACACCAATGACCTAAAAGAATATTGTTAATTTGCATGTGTTAGCAGGCCCATCCCCTACCTCCACATACAAAGATCAACCAACAATTGTCTTTCCTTCCTTTCCTGGCCAGTTTGACAGGTAATATGGTTGGTGTAACAAATCAAGTCTATGAAAAAGCAAGATAACAGATCAAGGGTAAGTGGTCATGGGATTAATTGCTGTTTTCTGCATTCTTGGATTGACGAAAGGAATTATAACTTAAAGCATGTGATGGCATGTATGTCAGACAAAAGCTATGGCTGACTTTGGTAGTTATTTTTAACCCTAAAATTTAAACTGCCTTTTTAAAACTAAAACCAAAAGAGCTGTAAGAGAAAAATGATTCTAACCTTATATAAATACCAGTCTCCAAATAGATTAGTTTTGCAGATTCTGGGACCACTGGAGGCAGTGTGGTTATACATCTAAGTAATCCGAGAATTTTAGGGACACAGCTGTAATTGCCACAATCCAGTTTCTTTCATAGGTGCTTTAAGATGGAGAAGCCCATGTCCAGATTATGCAGGGGTGTGACAGGACCTGTAAAGTGTTAGTGCTCTATTCTCTAGTGACACTGTCAGAATCTAGCATAAGGTAGGCACTTGGGAAATAGTGGTTAAATTCATAAATGACCCTGGCTTATCAATTTTACTGGATGTTAAGTCATTTAAAACATTCTTTTCCTATTAAAACAAGTCTTTGCAAAGAATAAATTTAAATGACTACAATTTTAAAAGATTATTTAGGGCTGGAGAGATGGGTCAGAGGTTAAGAGCACTAATTGCTCTTGCAGAGGACCTGTGTTCGATTTTCAGCACCCACATGGCTGCTGACAAACATCTGTAACTTGAATTCCAGGGGAATCAGATGCTCTCTTCTGACCTCTTTGGGTATTGTATGACACAGGCACACTTGCATGCATGCAGGCAATACACTCAAACACATGATAATAAATAAATAAAATCTTTTATAAAAATAAAATTAAAAAATTAGTTAGTGGTCCAGACAATGGATTTTCTGGACATGATCCCAAAAGCACAGGCAACGAAACTGACATATGAGATCACATCAAACCTAAAAGCATTGAATAGCAAAAGAAATAATACAGTGAAAAATATTTGTGAAGTACTCAGTCAGCAGGGAATTGATATGCTGAATGTACAGGGAGGTCTGTCTCTGTCTTGGTTTGACTATGAAGTGTCCTCCTAAAGGCTTATCTGTTGAAGGCTTGGTTGTTAGCTGGTGGCTCCAGCCATTGAGAGGCATCTGGATCATGAGGATAGCACCAACTGATTTATAATTTGAAGGTAGTATTGGGGGGTAATGGAACTTTCAGAGATATGAACTAGTGGGAGGAAGTAGGCCACTTGAGGGAGTGTCCCGGGCGTCATATCTTACCCCAGGTATCTCTCTCTGTCTCTGTCTCTGTCTCTGTTTCTCTTTCTCTCTCTCTCTCTCTTCCTCCCTCCCTTCTTCCCTCCCTCCCTCTCCTTCCTGGCCACCTCAAAATGAGCAGCTCTGTTCTGATACGTGCTCCCACAGTGGTAGGAACAACGAAGCCACATGACCACAGATCCTGGAACCTCTGAAACTGAGTCTGCATAGCTCAAGAGATTGTTCAAGGGATGAGTGACAACACTTAACCAGCACAAACTCAAAGAGTTGAACAGCAAATGAAAAATAAATAACCAGATTTAAAAGGGGCAAATAAATGACTTTAATAGACATTTCTCCAAAGAAAAGTTAAATGGCCAACTAGTATATGAAAAAATGCTCAACAGTACTAATCAGTGGGAAAATGCAAATCAAAACCACAGTGAGATCTTATCTTACTCCAATGAGAATGACTATAATAACAACTTTTTTCAAACCAAGAAATAACCAAATTCTGGAATAGATATAGGGAAGGAAGGATTTTCATATGCTGTCAGTAGGAATGTTAATTAGCATAGACATTATGGGAAATAGCAAAGAGAGTCCTCAAAAAGCTAGAAATAGATCTAGTAGTCCCACTACTGAGTATATCAAAGGAATGAAGTCATTTTGACAAAGAAACAGCTGTTCTCTTGCATTTATTGCAGTACCATTTACAGTGGCCAAGATGAGTCTTGTTTTCATAGTGTAGTGGTTATCTTTTCACCTCACACAGCAGCCAAGATGTAGACTCAGCCTAGGTATCCATCAATGAATGTGGATTAGGAAAATGTGGTGTATGTAACAACAGAACACTGTACAGACCTGTAAAAAAAGGAGTGAAATTCAGATATTTGTGGCAGTGTAGATGAAACTGGAGGACACTACACCCTATGAAATGAGTCAGGCACAGAAACACATGTTCTCACATTTACGTGGAAGCTGAAACATCTGATCTCATACCAGCAGAGAGTAGAACAGTGGGTTCAGAGCTCGGGAAAGGCCTATGGAAGGGGAAGAGAGAGAGGATGCTTACTGAGGACTGGGAGGAGCTGACAAGGAGAAATAACTCAGCACTGCAGACTAGCTGTGATTGAAAACATTTATTTTTTATGAGTAAGAGTCTCAGGCAGCCACGGCTGTCCTTGAACTCTCTATAGCTGAAGGTAACCTTGAGCTTCTGATCCTCCTGCCTCTACTTCCCCAGTGCTGGGACTACAGATGATGCCTTTAAACCCAGTGTTGGGGATGGAACCGAGGGCTTTATGCATGCTAGGCAAGCATTCTACTAACTGACCTACATCTCCAGCCCCTGGTTGACAACAATTAATTGTATACATGGAAGCAGCTAGAAAGTAGAAAGGATTCTGAATGGTGCCAACATGACAAAAATGATAAATATCTGAACAATTGACATGCCACTTACCTTGATCTGTCCCTGCACATTGTGTATTGACATGTATTCAAATGTTTTTTGTTTTGATTAAAATTTTTTAAATATATGCTAAAATCATTTAGGTGACTGAAGAATCTGGGGATAGGGTGTAGAAAGTGAACGAAGGTCTTGATGTATTAGATGAAGAGACTGGGAGGCAGCAGGGAAATGCTGACCTTAGGTACTAGGGAAATGAGCTCAGCCTTCAGGACCATAGGCAAAGCAGCCGCAACCAAGCTCTGTGCTCTAGCTGACAAAACAGCTTCCCGTGAGGGCACTAGCTAACAATACAGGTACTGCTGTTCATATGGACTGGAAATGAACTGCATGGATGGAAATGGCAGGAGTCAGGCTTCTCCCTGTTGGAATAAGAGTTGATGGGTAAGAATCCTTGAGTCCATGCATTTAAATTGGAAACCCAGTATGAATTTATCATGAGCTCAGCATAGATACAAACATGTCTGTATATATTTTGGTTACATATACAATATTTATAGATGTACTTCCTTGCTTTGTCAACTTGGAGGGACTAGAATAAATGATAGGACACACACCTGGTTTCCAGATCTAGCTTCTAAATGCACCCTCCACTTCTCCAACAAGGAAAACTAGAACTAGTGGAGAATGAGCTAATTCTAGGCTTGGGGTCAGAAAACACATAGGATGAGTCCTGGATAGTGCTAAAACTAAGGATGTGCTTTTTAAAACTTACAAAGAGACGGGAAAATAGTCCAGGAAGTAAAAGGCTTGTATAAGATGAGGACATGCATCCCACCCCCATAACACACATAGAGAAGCTAGACATGATGATATATGGTGTATCCCAGCACTGGGAAGCTGGATTGCTAGGGCTTGCTGGCCAGCCAGCCTAGCCACATCAGCCAGCCCTAGGCTAATGACAGGCCCTGTCTCAAAAACCAAGATGGGCAGCGCCTCAGAAACGATATCAGCTTTGACCTTTGACCTTCATACAAGTACACACACATGCACCACACACAGATATGTATCCCACATATAAGAGCATACATGTAAGCATATACACAATAAGAGGGTATGTCAAAGAAATGCAGAAGCCAACCAGAAAAGCTTCTCATGCCACAAATTAGAACAATTTGAGCAACAAAGTAAATAAAATATAATTTGCTTTTGGTAAATATTCATAGGCCTATATTAACATAAATTCTTAAGTAATGAATAGGCAGAAAATGAAAAGAAAAATCTTGCAGAAAAATTCCAAATATATATTTTTATTGAGTTTTTAAAATTTCATACATTTCCCACTCAAATCCAGACCCCCTCCCCATCCATGCCTCCCCCAACCCCGCACCGAGCCCTATGCACTCTGCCATACATACTGAGCCCTATTCATTCAGATGTTTGTACCCAAATGTCCTTCAGTGTAAATGTGTCCACTGGAATCTAGTCAGCCCATCCAGTGGTCATATGTAAGTCATATTCTCCCTCACCCAGTAGCAATTGGTTTCAAGTAGTTCTCAATCTAGTGCTGGCCCACCACCTACTTCTAGCCTCCCCTTTGGGCCCTTGTTTAATTGAGCTGACATGGGTCCCACACTCGATGCCACTGCTGCCACAGGTTCATATGAGCAAGCCTCCAGTGGCCTGGAAGCCTCCACATCCCTGTGTTCATGAACCATCCCTGGCTTTTACAATCTTTCCACTTCCTCTTCTGCAATGGTTCCTGAGCCCTGGGTGGGTGAGGTTCCATATAGGAGTCCCATCCTACATTCCACAGCCTCTTATTCTCCAAAACTTGGCCAATTGTGGCCTTCTGTGTGCATCATACCCTGATATATATGGAAGCTTCACTGGTGAGAGCTGAGGGGTGCACTAGCCCTCTCTCCAACCCTTATTCTGCAGTGTTCCATGAGCCTTAGTTGTAGAGATGCATCACCTAGTACTGGGCATCTCCCAGGCATATATTCTCTGTGCCTGACCAGATGTGTAACTCTGCAGTAGCCTCCATCTGTTGCAAAAAGAAGCTTCTTTGATGAATGTTGTGTGGCATGCTTGTCAATCTAAAGGAGGTCTCTTCTATCTGGCAAAGCATTTCCTGCCAAGAAGCTCCCAGGTATACATATTCATTAATGTTCAGACACTCTATGTGCGTTTCTCACAGGGTTTCTAGGGCATCACTTTCCCCTCTAGGTTTCCTAGCCCCCAAGATTCACTCATCTCCACTCTTTTTTCTCTCATTCAGCTTCCCTCTTCCCTCCCTCCTTAGTCATGGTGCCCTTATCATCCCCACCCTCCTCCCAATACTTCCTGACTTCCTTCCCTCCCCCACACCATGGTCCCTTGTATGTCCCTCCTTCCTCTCCTCCTTGCCAATTACTCCACCTCCCCCAGGTAACATCTGTTCCCTACTTTCCCCTTTCAGGTTGTTTCTTTTCCTTTACCTCTATGCTTTCCCTTTATCTGACTACTGGTGTTACATCAGAATTTATATACTCACATATAAGGGATTGGTGCTACATTCCACAAATGATGGAAAACATTCGTTGCTTGCTTTTCTGTGTTTGTGTTACTTCACTTAGTTTAACACTCTCTAGCTCCATCCATTTACCTGCAAACTACATAATTTCATCTTTTCTTGCTGCTGAGTAGAACTCCATTGAGTAGATGTGCCCCATCTTCATGAACTATTTGTCAGTTGAGGGACATTTAGGTTGTTTCCATTTCTTAGCTATTGTAAAGAGAGCAGCAACAAACATGGATGTGTAAGTATCTTTACAGTACGATGAGTCCTTTGGGTGTATGCCAAGGAGTGGAATCACTGGCTCATATGGTAGGTTCATTTTTAGTTTTTTGAGGGTTCGCCACACTGCTTTCCATAGTGGTCGCACCAGTTCGCATTCCCACCAGCAGTGAGTAAGTGTGCCTCTTTCTCCACATCTCTCCAGCATTTGGAGTCTTTCATTCTCTTAATCTTTGCCTATCTGACTAGGGTAAGATGGGATCTTAAAGTGGTTTTTATCTGTATTTCTTTATTACTAAGGATGCTGAGCACTCTCTATGTAGGTCTATAGCTCATCTTTTTATTGGGTCGTTTCTTTCTTTCTTTTTTGAGTTCTTTGTATATTCTGGATATTAATCCTTTGTCAGATGTGCAGTTGGTGAAGATTTTCTCCCACTCAGTGGGTTTCTTCTTCCCTTCCTTAGTTGCTTCTTTTTCTGTACAGAAATTTTATAGTTTAATGAGGTCCCACTTACTGATTGCTGACCTTAGTGCCTGAGCAGCCAGTGTCTGATTTAGAAAGTCCTTTCCAACACCTATATCTTGGAGGGTGCAGCCTATGTTTTCTTCTAGCACTTTCTGGGTTTCAGGTTTTATATGGAGGTCTTGATCCATTTGGAGTTGACTTTTGTGCAAGATGAAAGATAAGGGTCAAGTTTCATTTTCTGCAGGTGGAGATCCAGTTTTGCCAACACCATTTGTTGAAACTGATGTCTTTCCTCCAATATGTGTTCTTAGCACCTTTGTTGAATATCATGTGGCTGAAATTATATGAACTCATGTTTGGGTCTTCTATTGTGTTCCATCGACCTATGTGTCTATTTTTGTGCTATCATGCTGTTTTTATGACTATATCTCTGTAATATAATCTGAGATCTGGTATGGTGTTCCCCCCAGCATTTTTTATTTTTGCCCAAAATTGTTTTGGCTATTTGAGGTCTTTTATGATTCCATATGAATTTTAGAATGATTCTGTCAAGCTCTGTGAAGAATGTCATGGGTATTTTGATTGGGATTGCATTGAAAGTATAAATTGCTTTTGGTAAGATGGTCAGTTTTCACAATGTTGATTCTACCAATCCATGGGTATGGTAGGTCTTTCCATTTCCTAATGTCTTCCTCTATCTCTTTCTTTAGAATTTTGAAATTTCCATTGTAGAGGTCTTTAATGTCTTTAGTTAGGTTTATTCCTAAATATTTTTTAAGGTTATTGAGAATGGAGGATTTCCTCATATGTTGAACCATCCCTGCATCTCTGGAATAAAGCTGACTTGATTGTGGTAGATAATCTTTTTGATGTGTGTCTGTATGTCATTTGCAAGTATTTTGTTGAGAATTTTTGCATCTATATGCATTAAGGATATTGGCTTCATAGAAGGAGTTTTGGAGTTCTCCCTCTGTTTCTATCTTTTTGAATAATTTAAGCAATATTGGTTGTAAATTTTCTTTGAATGTTTGGTAGAACTCTGCTGTGAATACATCTGGGCCTGGGCGTTTTTTAATCAGGAGGTTTTATATTACTGTTTCAATTTCCTATTTGTTATGGGTCTGTTTAGACTGTTGATCTCTTGGTTTAACTTCGGTGGTGGCCATGATTTTAGAAATTCATCTATTTCTTTTGGGTTTTTTAATTTAATGGAGTATAGATTTTTAAAGTATTCTCTTACAATATTTTGGATTATTTTTGGTGTATGTTGTGATGTTTCACCTTTAATCTCTGATTTTGTTGATTTGGATTGCTCTTTCTTTCTTTCGGTTAACTGGACTAAGGGTCTGCCTATCTTGTTTAACCTTTCAAAGTACCAGCTCTTAGATCCATTGATTTTTTTTTTTTTTTGGTATGGTTTTCTTTGTTTCTATTTCACTAATTTCTGCTCTGAGTTTTGTTATTTCTTCTCATCTATTAGGTTTGGGTTGGTTTGTTTTTACCTTTCCAGAGTCTTGTAATATCAAGTCATTCTATTTCATTAATTTCTGCTCTGAGTTTTTTGTTATTTCTTCTTGTCTACTAGGTTTCGGGTGGGTTTGTTCTTACCTCTCCAGAGTCTTGAGTTGTACTGTCAAGTTGTTTATGTGTGCGCTTTCTGATTTTTTAATGTAGACACTAAGAGCTATAAACTTCCCTCTTAGGACTGCTTTTAGGGTGTCCCAGAGGTTTTGTTGTGTTCTCCTTTTCATTTCGTTCCATGAATACTCATTTTTTTCTTAATTTCTTCTTTGACCTATTCATGATTCATGTTTAATCTCCATGAATTCATGTATTTATTAGAGCTTCTTTTGCTGTTGATTATAAATTTTATTGCACTGTGGTGTGATAGAAGGCATGGAATTATTTAACTTTTTCGTATTTGTTGAGATTTTTCTGTGCCCCAGAATGTGGTCAATTTTAGAATAACTTGCATGAGCTGCTGAGTAGAAAGCGTATTCTTTGGCGCTTGGTGGACTATCCTATAGGTGTCTGTTTGTTCCATTTCAGGTCAATTTTAGAAAAACTTGCATGAGCTGCTGAGTAGAAAGTGTATTCTTTGGTGGTTGGGTGGACTATTCTATATATATCTGTTAGGTCCATTTCATGTAATATGTCATTTAATTCAGATGTCTCTCTGTTTACTCTTTGTCCAGTTGACCTGCCTATTGAAGACAGTGGGGTATTAAAGTTTCCCTCTATCACTGAGTTGGTGTCAATCTCTGTTTTATAGTCTTGGACTACTGATTTTATGAAATTGGGTGCTCCAGAGTTTGGTGCATAAATGTTCATGATTGTAAAATCTTCTTGGTCAATTGTTCCTTTGATTAGAAGGAAGCAATCCTCCTTATCTCTTCTGATGAGTTTTAACTTGAAGTTTATTTTGTCAGATATTAAAATTGTGACACCTGCTTGCTCTTAGGGCCATTTGCTTGGAATAGTTTACCATCTTTTTACCATAAGGTAGTGTCTGTCCTTGAAGGTGAGATGAGTTTCATGAAGACAACAAAAAGACAAGTTTTCTTTCTTGATCCATTGCACCAGCATGTGTCTTTTGACAGGAGAGTTGAGGCCATTGATATTTAGAGTTATTATTGAAAGGTGTGTATTTTATACTATCATTTTAATTTATTTGAGTTTGTGGCCCTATTTTGTGTTTCCATTGTTATACCTTTCTTTATTTTCTTTCTGTAGCCTCTTGGGCATACACATTCCTTTCTTCAGTCCTTTGTATTGCTTCAAGTATTCTCTGTAGTGCTGGTTTGGAAGACATGAATTCTTTCAGCCTATTTGTGTCATGGAAAATTTTCTGTTCCCCTTCAACCTTGATAGATAGGTCTGTTGGATAAAGTATTCAGGGTTGGCATTCATGGTTGTTTAGAACTGGGAATACTTTGTTCCACGCTCTTCTTGCAATTATAGTTTGCATTGACAAGTCAGCTGTAATTCTTATGGGTTTTCCTTTACATGTAACTTGTTGTTTGCCTCTAGCAGATTTCAGTACCCTCTCTTTGTTCTGTACATTTTCTATGATATGTTGTGGGGTCTTTTTATTCTGATCATGTCTTAGCAGTATTCTCTGTGCTTCTTGAATAGCTATAGGTCTATCATTCCTTAATTTAGGGAGGTTTTCTTCTATAATCCTATTTAAGATCTGTTTGATGCCATTGATTTGAGTTTCATCTCCTTCTTGTATCACTATAACACTTAGATTTGGTCATTTCATGTTGTCCCACACTTCCTGAATATTGCATTCCTGTGGATTTTTTGTTTGTTTGTTTGTTTTTTTAATTTTGCATTGTCTTTGCTTAAGAAGTCCAGATCTTCAACTTTATCCTCCAGTTTTGATATTCTGTTTTCCATTTCATTCATTCTGCTTATGAGACTTTCTCCTGTTGTTTCTAGTTGGCTTATCGAGTTTTTCAGTTCTGTGTTCATTTCCATTTGGGTCTTCTTCACTACTTCTTTCTCTTTACTGAATTCACTTTTCAAGTTATGAATTGTTTTTGATATTTCATTAAGCCACATATTTGTATGTCATTGGGCTTCTGTCAAAAGTGTATGCCTTTCCTCTTTGAGTTCTTTGAGTTGTTTGTGTTTTCTTGTAGTTCTTTGAACATGTTTATGATTGTTCTTTTAACAATCCTGGGGTTCTACAGAGTGGTTCTCAATGCTGTGCACTTCTATAGGATTTGTGGGGTTTGTTGGGGACATATTTTCCTGCTTTTTTCATATTGTTTCTGTCTGGGCATATGGATGTTCTTTGCTGGTTATGTGTTCAACAGAAACTTCTACTGTTTTGTTTAATTTAATTTTGGTTCTGTTAATATTCTTCATGTAGCCTAGTTACTTTTTGTTTAGGTATGGAGACAAAGTGGTGGGTATTTCAAGTTCTTGCTGGGTAGTATACTGGTCAGAGTACTGACTGATCAAGTCTGTCTGCCAGATTGGTACTCTGGGAAGTTGGCAGTAAGGGGAGTGCCTGGGGTGGACTTAGGGATCTATGGTAGGGTGTTTAGTTAATCAGGTTTGGGAAGCTAGTCCTGGAACTTGAGGTGAAGGAATTGGCAGGCTCTATCAGCCTGTCTGTGAGAGAGGCTGGCATGGTGGGGGTGGATGAGAGAAAATCAGTTTCTCATTCTTGTGTGAGATTCAAGCCTTCCTTTTCTGAGTTTAGGTCTGTTTCTGTTTGTATACTTTATGTGCTTTTGTTGTTTTCTTATTGGGTATGAAAAGCTGGTTGGTCTGTGCTTCAGGTTCTCTCTTTAGATTTTATTTTGGAGGAACCTGATGGTTTTAATCCAGCTGCTCGGCAATTCCCACAGAGGCCCAAGTCAGATGAGGATCAAATGCTCTCAGGCTTCCTCCTAAGGTCTGGGTCCCTTTAGTCAGCAGGTACAGTACAATTTGGGAGGCTTTCTAGGTAGGCATAGGATTCATGCCCTCTCAGACAGTCCTGGGAGGAGGCTGGACTCAGGAACCCAGGCAGGTTGGGGTGGGGACAGCAAGGAAGAAAGCTGGTCTCAGTTGTGCAATGGCAAGTTGGGGGATGGGAGCAGGCTGTGAGGTCTCTCAAGAAGTAGACTGAAGAACTGGATTGGTCTGGGTGCAAAGGATCAGGAATCAGTGGGGCGATTTGGGCCAAAAGGGTAATCCAGAGGTCTGGGGTGCCAAGATAAGAAGTGGGCCTGTGCCCAAGGCTAGAAGTAGAATGGGATGTGGGAGCTGGGAGACTGAATCAGGTTGTGGGAGTCAAGGTGCAGTGGGCAGGGTCAAACTCACCAGGAAAGGAAGCTAGTCTCAGGAATCCCAGGCAGGTTGGGGGTAGGGACAGCCAGGGTAGAAGCCTGTTCTCAGGTGTGCAAAGGCAAGTTGGGAATGGGGGCAGGCTGTGAGGTCTCTAGGGAGCTAGACTGAAGAACTGAGTTGGTCTAGGTGCAAAGGATCAGGAAGCAGTGGGGGGTCTCGGCAAGAGGGTAATCCAGTGGTCTGGGGTGCCAAGAGAAGAAGTGGGCCCATGCTAGAAGGAGAATGGAATGTCAAAATTCCAGATACTTTAATCACATCTACTAAAAGAAGTTAGTATAATTCCCACTTACTGAGTACAAACTATGCTGAATGACTTCAGAGAGTTCACATAGAAAGAGGAGAAAAAGGTGACTGCTCAGTGCAGCAAGCAGAACATTCCTTCAGTTGGTCCATCAAGGCCAACAGCCGTGAACAGTCACAATGACAACTGGTTCAATCAGTGTAAAACAATGAGCCTTGTACTTCATCTGTGGTCCTCCTCCTAAAGATTCACAACCCATGTTGAATCATGAGAAAGAAGGGAGATTAAGTCTACTTTAGGGACAGACTACAAAACAGCTGACAACTCCCTGTCCTCAAAACTCTCCAAGTCATCAAAAATAAATTCAGGACTGGAGAGATGGCTCAGTGGTTAAGAGTACTGGCTACTCTTGCAGAGGACATGGATTCAATTCCCAGCACCCACATGGTGGCTAACAGCCGTCCATAACTCCAGTTCCAGAAGATCTGATGCCACCTTCTAACTTCCAAGGGCACTGCATAACATGGGTACACTTACGTACATGCAGTACAAAAAGGCAAAACATACACATAAAATAAAAATAATAAAATTTTTTAAAAAGAAAGTCTGCTACTTTCTAAGGTAGTGAAAAATAAAGAGGGTGGGTTCAGACTGCCATCATGGTAATGGCTCTGATCTCAGCAGACCTCCCTCTGGCAGAGGGCCTGAGAACACAGGGGACTGCCTGAGCATCTCTGGATCCTGCCCCCATGTGATGGTGAGCTTCCCAATTGTGCCATACCCATCTCCCTGCCTGGGATTTTGTGAGGCCCCTCTTAAGGCCCCAGGGCCGATCTGGCTTTGGTAGGCTAAGGTTGAGATCCTAGCAGACAGCCTTAGAGGGTGGCTTCTGACCTCCAGCTCTGACCTCAGCACACCACAAGAGAGTGCTGAGTTCTGGCCTCTCTCTGGCAGAGGGCCTGAGAATGTAGGGGACTGCCTCAGTATCCCCGATCCTGCCTCCACATGGTGGTGAGCTTCCCCTAATTACACCATACCTATCCCCCTACCTGGATTTTGTGAGGCCCCTCTCAAGGCCCCAGGGCAGATCTGACTTTGGTAGGCTAAGGCTGAGATCCTAGCAAACAGCCTGAGAGGATGGGTTTCAACCTCCATTGGTGTAGCAGCTCTGATCTCAGCAGACCTCCAGACAGTGCTGAGTTCTGGCCTCCCTCTGCCTTCCTCTGGCATGGGGGCTGAGAACACACAGGACTGCCTGAGAGAGTCCTGAGCCTGTCTCCACGTGGTGAAGGAAGCCTGAGTGAACCTGATTAGAATCTGAATTGGGCTTCTGTGGGTACTCCTGAATAACTGATCTGAAGCCATCAGTTCCCTCCTAATTAACCTGAGAGAACCTAAACCCTGAACCAACGAGCTTTACATAACCAAAAAAGAAAGGATATAGGCACCCTGATAATACAAATAGAAGCATACTTCAACTTAATTCTCATATCAGAATCATAAACAAAAGAAATTCACATGCCAAAATCACAACGAAAGAGTAATATAATGGAAAGCCAAAACACTAGGTCCCAACCAAACTCCACCAGTCCCATAGAAGAGTTCTACAAAGAGAACCCCCTAGAGATATCCCAGGACACTGAATTTAAAAGAACAATCATAAACATGATCAATGAATTCAACTAATTTAAAGAACACACGAACAAACAAATCAAAGACCTAAAAGAAGATAGGGAAACTTCTGAATAAACTTACAAAAGGGATAGAAACATTGAAGAAAACTCAGGCAGAAATGGAGAAGGAAGTGCAAAACTCAACAAGCCAGCTTGAAACAACAGGAGAAAGCCTCACCACTAGAATGAAAGAAATGGAAAACAGAATATTAGCACTGGAGGATAAAGTTGAAGAATTGGACCACTCAAGCAAAGATTATGGAAAATTAAAAAAAAAAAACAACACAGGAATGGAATATGCAAGAGATGTGGGACACTATGAAAACAACAAATCTACAGATCATAGGAATAGAGGAAGGAGAAGAATTTTAAGTTAATGGTGTTGACAAGCTTTTAAACAGGATTGTAGAAGAGAATTTCCCAAAGTTAAGGAAGACATCCCCAAACAAATACAGGAAGCACATAGAACACCAAATAGACAGGAACAGAAAAGAAACTCCCCACAACATATCATAGTAAAAACACTAAATATACAGAAGAGAGAATATTGAAAGCAGCAAAAGTAAAATGACAAGTCACATACAAAGGAAAGCCCATCAGAATTACAGCTGACTTATCAATGCAAATTATGAAAGCCAGAAGAGCCTGGACCAAGGTATTTCCAGTTCTACATGACAATAGATGCCAGCCCAGAATACTTTACCCAGCAAAAATGCCTATTATAGTTGAGGGGGAAAGAAAAATCTTCCAGGACATAAATAGCCTGAAAGAATACATGTACATAAAACCAGAAGTTCAAAGAATACTTGAAGCAATACAGAGAGCAGAGAGAGAAACAACCATAC
>NW_008348795.1:507352-513135 GCF_000622305.1 Nannospalax galili
TTCACTTCACTCCGATCAAAGGAACAGTTAACCAAGAAGATATTATAATCCCTAACATATATGTACCAAATTCTGGTGCACCCAAATTCATAAAAACAACACTACAGGACTTTAAGACACAGATTAACCCCAACTTAGTAACAGCAGGGGACTTCAGTACCCTACTGTCTTCATTAGACAGGTCAACTGGACAAAGAATAAACAGGGAGACATCTGAATTAAATGATACCATACATTAAATGCATCTAACAGACATCTTTCAAATATTCCACCCAAGCACCAAAGAACACACATTCTACTCAGCACCCCATGAAACTTTTTCAAAAATTGACCACATACTGGGCCACAAAACAAACCTCAACAAATACAAAAATATTGAAATAATTCCATGCATTCTATCGGAACACAGTGCAATAAAGCCCAAAATCAACACTGGACAAAGCCCTAGTCACTACATAAACTCATGGAGCATGAACAACAAACTCTTAACAATGAGTGAGTGAAAGGAGAAATTAAGAAAGAAATAAAAGAATTCCTGGAATTCAAGGAAAAGGACAATACAACACAACACAAACTCTGGGGCACATTATGTCTTTAGTCCCAGCACTTGGGAGGCAGAGGCAGGCAGATCTCTGTGAGTGCAAGGCAAGCCTTGTCTACATAGTGAGATCCAGGCCAACTGGGGCAACAGGGAGACCCTGTCTCAAATAGAAAAAAAAGAAAAAAAAAAAAAAAAAAAAAAAAGCAGTCCTAAGAGGGAAGTTTACAGTTTTTAGTGAGAACATTAAAAAATTAGAAAGATCCCAAATAAATGACCTAAGATCACAACTCAAGACACTGGAAAGGCAAGGACAAATGAAACCCAGACCCAGCAGAAGAGAAGAAATAACAAAAATCAGAGCAGAAATTAGTGAAATAGACACAAAGAAAACAATACAAAGAATCGATAATGAATCTAAGAGCTGGTTCTTTGAAAAGCTGAACAAGATAGATAGACCCTTAGCCCAGTTAACCAAAAGAGAGAAAGAGCAAATCCAAATCAATAAAATCAGAGGTGAAAGGGGAAACATTACCCAAAAGATCCAGACCATTATAAGGGAATATTTTTAAAAACCTATATGCTACTAAATTTGAAAATCTAAAATAAATGGATGGATATCTGACTGAAAATTATAGGAACCACAAAAGTTAAACCAAGAAGAGATCAACAGTATAAACGGACCCATAACATATAAGGAAATTGAAACACTAATATAAAGCCTCCCAACTACAAAACGCCCAAGCCCAGATGGATTTACAGTGGAATTCTACCAGACATTTAAAGAAGACCTCCAACCAATATTACTTAAATTATTCAAAACAATAGAAACAGAGGGAGAACTCCCAAATTCCTTCTATGAAGCCAGTATCACTCTAAAACCCAAACCAGGTAAAGACACAACCAAAAATGAAAACTATAGACCCATATCCTTAATGAATATAGAGGCAAAATTTTTCAAAAAAAATACAAACCACAGAGAGACACACATCAGAAAGATCATTCACCATGATCAAGTAGGCTTTATCCCAGAGATGCAGGGCTGGAACAATATAAGCAAGTCAATAAATGTCATTAGTTGTATAAATGGACTCAAAGACAACACCACATTGTCATCTCAATAGATGCAGAAAAGGCTTTTGCCAAAATTCAGCATGCATTTATGTTCAAAGTCCTAGAGGTAATTAGACTAGAGGGAACATAACTCAGCATAATTAAAGCTATATACAACAAACGCATAGCCACCATCATTCTAAATGGAGAAAAACTGGAAGTGGTCCCATTAAAACCAGGAACCAGACAAGGATATCCACTATCTCCACTCATTTTCAACATAGTGCTTGAGACTCTTGCTAGAGCAATAAGACAGGAGAAGGAAATTAAAGGAATACTAATTGGAAAAGAAGAGGTCAAACTATCACTTTTTGCAGATGATATGATACTATACCTAAGAGATCCCAAAAGTTCCACCAGAAATCTCCTAGAACTGATCTATACTTTTAGTATAGTAGCAGGTTATAAAATCAATCTACAAAAATCAGTAGCCTTTCTATATACCAAAAACAAGCAATTGGAGAAATACAGGGAAGTGTTCCCATTCACAATTGCTGCAAAAAAATAAAGTATCTTGAAATAAATCTTACCAAAGTCACCAAAGATCTCTAAAATGAAAATTTTGAATTGTTAAAGAAAGAGATTGAGGAAGACATGAGGAGATGGAAGGACTTCCCATGTTCATGGATTGGAAGAAACAATATTGTGAAAATGACCATCCTACCAAAAGATATATATATATATATATTCAGTGCAATCCCAATCAGAATCCACAGGACATACTTCACAGGATTAGAAAAAAATATCCATAAATTCGTTTGGGAGCACAAAAGACCTGGAATAGCCAAAGCAACCCTGAGCACAAAGAGCAATGCTAGAAGGATTACTATATCAGATCTCAAAGTATACTACAGAGCTATAGTCATAAAAACAGCATGGTACTGGTACAAAAATAGACACATAGATCAATGGAACATCACTGAAGATCCAAATATGCGTACAAACCTGAGTACATGCAATTTCAGCCACCTGATATTTGACAAAGGTGCCAAGGACACATGATGGAGAAAAGACAGCATCTTCAACAAATGGTCCTGGCAAAACTGGATCTCCACCTGTAGAAGAACGAAACTAGATCCTTATCTTTCACCTTGCACAAAAGTTAAATCCAAATGGATCAAAGACCTCAACATGAAACCTGAAACTCTGAAACTACTAGAAGAAAACATAAGCAGTACCATACAAGATAGAGGTGTAGGAAAAAACTTTCTAAATCGGGTATCAGTTGTTCAGGCATTGAAGTTAACAGTCAACAAACCTCATAAAACTAAAAAGCTTCTGTACAGCAAAAGAAACAACCAAAAAAGTGAAGAGAAAACCCACAGAATGGGAAAAAATCTTCACCAGTGACACATCTGACAGGGGTTTAACATCCAGAATATATAAAGAACTTGAAAAAGAAAGAAACGAGAAAACAAATGACCCAATTAAAAGATGGGTTAAAGATCTAAACAGAGAGTTCTCAAAGGAAGAAATAAAGATGGCTAAGAAATATCTCAAAAAGTGATCAACATCGTTAGTAATTAGGGAAATGCAAATTAAAACCACTCCAAGGTATCACCTTACCCCAATCTGACTGGCTAGGATCAAGAGAACAAATGATACCAAATGCTGGCAAGGATGTGGAGAAAGGTCAATGCTTATTCACTGCTGGAGAGATTGCAAACTCATGGAACCTCTATGGAAAACAGTGTGGAGAACTCTTAAAAATCTAAAAATGAACCTACCATATGACCCGGTTATACCACTCCCAGGCATATACCCAAAGGACTAATCCTATTGTAGAAACACTTGTAACAACAATGTTTGTTGCTGATCTTTTCACAATAGCTAAGAGATGGAAGAAACTAAGTGTCCCTCAACTGACAAGTGGTTAACAAAAATGTGGTATATTTACACAATGGAGTTCTATTCAGCAGTAAAGAAAGATGAAATAATGAAATTTGCAGGTAACTGAATGGGTCAAGAAACTGTTAGACTAACTGAAGTAACACAGACTCAGAAAAACAATCTATGTTCTCCCTCATATGTGGATCCTAGCACCAAATCCTTTTAAATTCTAGGTCCTTTAAATAAGATGATACTATACAGCAGTCCCTTCTGCATGAAATAACTACCATCATCATAGTTTCAGCTGAGCCTGATTGCTAAACATCATCACAATTGGGCTTGTTCATGGTTGTGCTCATTCATTAAAGGAGGCCCAAGCAGGGTCATTGGACCCTCACTGGATTATCCAGCCACTCTTCCCAGCCAACTGTATGCAATTTGACTCTAATCACACATGGCCATGGGGAGGGCTAAAGTACACAATCTGGGGAATGCTAGGAAGAGAAGGCATGACCCATTCTGGGTAAGACTTTTCAGTGTGCATACCCTCAGGTCATATATACACCTCATCAACTCCTCAGTTTTCGTAGTAAGTAAGCTCAATAAATTCATTGGTTCACCAGTATAACTTTAATCAAACATTGGCTTGACACAAGAACATTCAAAGGGAATAAGCATTGCTTATCATCCCCAGGAAAAGAAGTCTCAAAACAGATGGAAAACTTATTTGTTAATGCTATTATGTCTCATAATTATTCTTAAAAAAGAAAGAAAATGACAATGTAAAAGATGCTAAAAGGATATGGGAGTGGAGATATTGTCAAAAATAGACAGAAAAAATGAGAAATCCTAAGCAAGTGATGAAGGTCTGTTTAGGTTTGTTATGATATATAAAGAATGAGACAAAATAATATACACATAATCTTAAAATTTCTATGGTGATAGTTTAGTTGTCTAGTTTAAGGAACAAAATATATATCTAGTCAAGGTTTATCTGAGAATATTTGGTTTTTACCCAAGCCTTATGTACATAGCACATGATAATTAAAAGTACCAGAGTGGTGGAACTAACATTGGATGGTTAACAGCTGTAGTTTGAGGCCTATACTAATGTGGTCAGAGGGACTTAAAAAGGACAGTTTTTGCCCTTTGTCCTCCAAGGTCGACTAAGTTCCAGGGGACTATGGAAAATCTCTCAAATGTCCTGGAACTGTGATGAGTTACCTGTCCTCTTGATCGTGGAGGACATGGAGACCCCATGAGATGGACTTGAACCAGTGTCCAGTCTACAAAGAGGAGGGTCAACTGAGAGGAAATATCTCATTCATACTTCCAAGTGAAGCCAGATGTGGTTGAGCAGGACCTTTGTCTTATCTTTGCATAGATGGGACTGGTAAAAGAAAAGAACCAGGAGCTCCTCCCAAGCCCAAGTGATTCCTGAAGAAAAGATCCTCAAATGACCTTAAGTGTAAAAATAAATTGATTTGGCCCTCACCTCCCTCTGCTTCCTTGGGCCTGCAGGACCCTCAGGCCTCTCTCCTTCCTGCAGGCTTCTCTCTCCAGGGTAAGTCAATTGGGCCCTCTGGGCATTGACTCCTCCAGCCTCACTTACCCTCCCATCTCCCCCCTCCACCACCACCCCCACTCCCCCTTTGTCTCTGCTCCTAGCCTGGATCCTGTCCCATTCCTTGTCTTGGCGCCTGACACCTGGATAACCACCACTGCTTCTTCCTGATCCTTTGCATTCGGAGCAACTCAGTTCCTTTTCAGGTCCCCAGGAGCACTGATTCTGGGCCTGGCCCTACCCTATGCTTCCCTGGGCCTGCAGGTTCTGCAGACCCCACTCTGACCCTCAGGCCTCTCTCTCCAGGGTAAGTGGATAGCGCCCTCCCTGCCTTGATTCCCCAGCCTCACTCACCCTCCTATCTCCACCACCAGTCTCTCTTCCTAGCCTGGGTCCTGTCCCATTCCTTGTCTTGGTGCCCCAGATACCTGGGGAACCGCCACTGCTTCCTGAACCTGGGCATCCAGAGCAACACAGCTCTTTCTTAGGTCCCCAGGAGTGCTCTGAGCCTGGCCCTTCCCTCACCACCCTCTGCCTCCCTGGGTCTGCACAACCCACCAGCCTCTTTCTTGGACACTGGGGCTGACCTCTCCTCTTCCTGGTCCTTTGCATTCAGACCAACCCAGCTCCTCAGTGCAGTCCCCAGGGGCCCTTGGGGCCACCTCCTGCTCCCATTTTCCTTTACATCTCTGGGTGGTATGGCCACCAGCTGCCCTAGACCAGCATCTTTCCTGGGCC
>NW_008348795.1:513327-514144 GCF_000622305.1 Nannospalax galili
CCCAAAAAGTAAACCACAAAGATACATAAAGTTTTCAAAAAGAAGCAGACCTAAACTTGAAAGCTTGAGTCTCACACAAGGATCAGAAACTACAAAAGAAATTCATATGTCAAAATCACAGAGAAAATAATAATAATAATAAAAATATGAAAAACCAAAATAACATATCCCCATCAAATACCAATAGTCTTCTAGAGGAGTACAATGAGAACCCCTTAGAGATAATGGAGGACATGGAACTCAAAAGAACAATTATAAACATGATAAAAGAATTCAGCGAATTTAAAGAACACACAAAAAAAGAAATCAAAAACGACAGGAGAAAGCCTCACCAATAGGATAAATGAAATAGAAAACAGAATATCAAGACTGGAAGATAAAGAGGACCGTCTAGACCACTCAAGCAAAGATTATGAAAAATTTAAGAAATCACAAGAATGGAATATGCAGGAATAGTGTGACACCATAAAAAGGCCAAACTTATGAATCATAGGGATACAGGAAGGAGAAGACTCCCAAGATAATGACATGGACCAGATCTTCAACAGAATCGTGGAAGAAAATTTCCCCAAATTAAAGAAAGACATGCCCATACAAATACAAGAAGCATATAGAACACCAAACAGACAGGACCAGAAAAGAAACACTCCAGGGCACATCATAGTAAAAACACTAAACATACAAAACAGAGACAATACTGAAAGCTGCAAAAGAGAAACAAATCACAAAAAAAGGAAAACCCATTAGGATTAGCTGACTTCCCAGTGCAAACTATGAAAGCCAGAAGAGCCTGGACCAAAGCATTCCCAGTTTTAAA
>NW_008348795.1:514161-516633 GCF_000622305.1 Nannospalax galili
TTACTTTACCCAGCCAAAATGTCTATTATAGTTGAAGGGGAAAGAAAAACCATCCATGACATAAATAGGCTGAAAGAATTCATGTCCACAAAACCAGCCCTTCAGAGAGTTCTGGAAGCAATAAAAAGAGCTGAAGAAAGGAACGACTATACCCAAGGGGTTGCAGAAAAAAAGTCAATGAAGCTATAACTGTGGAAAAATACAAGTATATCATGAATATAAATAGAAATAAAAATGACAGGATTCAATACTCATCTTTCATTAAAAACTTTAAATATTAATGGACTGAGCTCCCCATTCTAAATACACAGACTAGGTGAATGGGTTAAGAAACAATTGATCAAAGGAACAATAAACCAAGAAGATATTACAATCATGAACATATATTCACCAAACTCTGGTGTACCCAACTTCATAAAAACAATACTACAGGACTGTAAGACCCAGTAGGGGACTTCAATACCCCACTATCTCCATTAGATAGGTCAACAGGGCAGAGAGTTGAGAGGCATCTGAATAAAACAATACCATATATCAAATGGACTTAGCAGACATCTGCTGAGTGTTCCACCCAAGCACCAAAGGACATACTTTCTACTCAGCACCCCATGGAACCTTCTTCCAAATAGACTGTATATTGGGGCACAAAACAAACCTCAACAAATACAAAAAGATTGAAATAATTCCATGCAAGCTATCAGGCCACAATGCAATAAAGTTTACAATCAACACTAGAAGAAGCCCTAATCACCATATAAACACATGGAGATTAAACAACACACTCCTAAATGATGAATGGGTCAAAAGAGAAATTAAGAAAGAAATAAAAGTATACTGGGAACTAAATGAAAAGGACAATACAACACAACAAAACCTCTGGGACACACCGAAAGCAGTCCTTGGAGGGAAGTTTATAGTTCTAAGTGCCTACATCAAAAAATCGGAAATAACACAAATAAATGACTTAACATTGCTACTCAAGACACTTGAAAAGCAAAAGCAAATGAAACCCAAACCCAGCAGACAAGAAAAAATAACAAAAATAAGGGCAGAAACTGATGAAATTGAAACAAAGAAAACAATACAAAGAATCAACATATCCAAGAGCTGGTTCTTTGAAAAGATAAACAAGATTGACAGACCGCTAGCCAAATTAACCAAAAGAAAGAAAGAGCACCTCCAAATCAACAAAATCAGAGATGAAAGGGGAAACATCACAACAGACACCAGAAAGATACAGAACATTATAGGGAATTCTTTTAAAACATATATGCTATTAAATTTGAAAACCTAAAAGAAGTGGATGGATATCTAAAGGCGTGGGAACCACCAAAACTGAACCAAGAAGAGATTAACAGCTTAAACCTATAACACAAAAAGAAAGTGAAACAGTAATACAAAACCTCCCAACTAAAAAAAAAGACCCATATCCTTAATGAACTTAGATGCAACAATTCTCAATAAGATACTTGCAAACCATATACAGACACACATCAAAAAGATCATTCACCATGATCAAGTCGGCTTTATCCCAGAGATGCAGGGATGGTTCAATATACGAAAGACAATAAACATCATAAGTCATATAAATGGGCTCAAAGACCAGAACCACATGGTCATCTCAATAGATGCAGAGAAATCCTTTGACAAAATTCAAAATGCATTTATGCTCGAAGTCCTAGAGAGAATTGATCTGGAGGGAACATACCTCAACATAATTAAATCCATATATAACAAACCCCACAGCCAACATCATTCTAAATGAAGAAACACTCAAAGCATTCCCATTGAAATCAGGAACCAGACAAGGCTGTCCACTATCTCCACTTCTCTTTAACACAGTGCTTGAAACTCTTGCAAGAGCAATAAGACAAGAGCAGGAAATTAAAGGAGTAATAATTGGAAAAGAAGAGATCAAATTATCCGTTTCTGCAGATGATATGATATTTAAGATGATATGATATTATATTTAAGGTGACACCAAAAATTCCACCAGAAAACTCCTAGAAATTATTAACACATTCATGAAAGTGGCAGGTTACAAAATTAACCTAAAAAAGTCTATAGTCTTTCTGTATACCAATAACAAGCAATTAGAGAAAGAGCACATGGAAACACTCCCCTTCACAATAGCTGCAAAAAATATATAATTTCTCAGAATAAACATGACCAAAGACATTAAAGAGCTTTACAAAGAGAGTTTTAAATCATTAAAGAAAGAGATTGAGGAAGACATCAGAAGATGGAAGGACTTCACATGCTCATGGATTGGAAGAATTAATATTGTGAAAATGACCATCCTACCAAAAGTCATTTGTAGATTCAATGCAATGCCAATCAAAATCCCCATGACATTTTTCACAGAATTGGAAAAAAACATCCTAAGGTTTGTATGGAAGCACAAAAGACCTCGGGTAGCCAAAACAATCCTGAGCACTAAGAGCAATGCCGGGGGGATTACTATACCAGATT
>NW_008348795.1:516725-518350 GCF_000622305.1 Nannospalax galili
AATGAAACAAAATAGAAGACTCCAAAATGAGTGCATAAATTTCAGCCACCTGATATTTGGCAAAGGTGTCAAGAACACAGAGTGGAGGACAGACAGCATGTTCCACAAATGATGCTGGCAAAACTGGATCTCCACCTGTAGTAAGCCCCTATCTTTCACTCTGCACAAAAGTCAATTCCAAATAGATCAAACACCTCAATGTAAAGCCTGAAACTCTGAAACTGTTAAAAGAAAACATTGGGAAAAACCTACAGGATATAGGTGTAGGAAAGGATTTTCTAAACCGCACATCAATTGCTCAGGAAACAAGGGCAAGAATTAACAAATGGGACCTCATTAAACTAAAAGGCTTCTGTACATCAAAGGAGGCAACCAGGGAAGCAAACAGAAAATCCACAGAATGGGAGAAGATCTTTACCAATGACACATCCAACAGAGGTTTAATATCCAGAATATATAACGAACTCAAAAATAGAGAATCAAGACAAGAAGCAACCCAATTCAAAGATGGGCTAAGGAGTTGAACAGAGAGTTCTCAAAAGAAGAAGTAAAGATGGCTATGAAACATCTTAAAAGATGTTCAACATCACTAATAATTAGGGAAATGCAAATTAAAACCACTTTAAGATTTCATCTTACCCCAGTCAGACTGGCTAAGATCAAGAGAACAAATGATACCAAATGTTGGAGAGGATGTGGAGAAAGGGGAACACTCATTCACTGCTGGTGGGGCTGCAAACTGGTTCAACCCCTATGGATAGCAGTGTGGAGAACTCTAAAAAACTACAAATGAACCTACCATTTGACCCAGTTATGCCACTCCTTGGCACATACCCAAAGAACTCATCTGCAGAGACACTTGTACATCCATGTTTGTTGCTGTTCCTTTCACAATAGCTAAGAGATGGAAGCAACCTAAGTGTCCCTCAACTGATGAGGTGATAATGAAAATGTGGTTCATTTATACGATGGAGTTTTACTCAGCAGTAAAGAAAGATGAAATCATGAAATTTGCAGGTAAATGAATGGAACTAGAGATGGTTATACTAAGTGAAGTAACACAGATTCAGAAAAAAAATTGACATATGTTCTCCCTCATATGTGGATCCTAGAACTAAACCCTGATAAGTGAGTATGTATCGGGACATAATTACAGGAAGCAGGATAATGGAAAGGAAACAGGGAGTTAAAGGAAAAGAAAGAATCTTGAAAGAGAAGAAAAATAGGAAACAGGCCTTAATAAGGGAGATTTGGATAAAAATTGGGTTAGTTTAAGGTAGGGGGGAGGGAAGGATATACAAGGAACCTAGGGGATAAGTGTAAAGAAGGAGCTCAAGAGAGGTAGGACCATAGGAGAAGGGTATTATTAAGGGAGAAATGGGTAAATGGGGGCACCTTAAGCGGGAAAACTTTGGTGGAGTGGTAAAACAATGCAAGAGATAAATAATGGCTAGCTGGCTTTGAAAACTAGAGGGAAGCATAATATTCCTACAACCTACTGACAAATTATACATAGCACATCAAGAAATATATGTCTAGGTAAGGTTTAACTGAGAACAATTGGTCTTTGTCACAGATTTATCTACATGACACACAGTAATTAAAAGTACCAGACTGGTAGAACT
>NW_008348795.1:519261-520051 GCF_000622305.1 Nannospalax galili
TTTATTATATATAATAAGTTATATTATATGTAATAAACATCTTTGATTTGGCTTACAGAGATGATACCCTTTTGATTTTTAGGGTTACTGGGGAACTGAGTTAATTATAAAGTTCAATAAATAGAAAAAGATAATTTTTATTTTTTAAAGAAAATTGGGGCTGAAGAGATGGCACAGTAGGTAAGAGCACTTCCTGCTTTGGATTTTTTGGTAGTTGGAATTCCACAGTAGCTGGCAGAATAATAAGCCTCCTTTCTGCAGAGCACAGATCAAGGAATGTGACAAGTAGTGGGGAATGGCTGGGGGTGACAACAGCACAGCAGACAGTAGCAGGGATGTAAAAGTATAAGGGCTCTAGTGGGGGGAGGGAGGCTATGGGAGGGTGCTACCTGGGAAGTGGGTCTATAAAAAAATTCTACAAACTAATGATTAAAATATAATAATAAATAGTAGATGTGAAAAACATTACCATGGAAATATACCTGATGACTTTATATCCATGCTCAGATGCCAAGGAGCTCAGAAGGTAACCCACTGTCACTAGTAATAATCAGATATATAGAAATTAGAAATGCATGTGTAAACATCTTGATGTCAATTACATTGAAAATGAATTTTTCTGTATGAAACTGTGTATTTTAATAATGAAATGGAGATCTTTTTTAAAGGTTAAAACCTCGTTTAATTTTATGTCTTATAGGGTTTCTACTGAGTACAATATTGTATAACTGTAATAATTCAACTGTAAACCTAAAATTTTACAGCCAATTTTGAAAGAAATGCATCTTAG
>NW_008348795.1:520201-534781 GCF_000622305.1 Nannospalax galili
TCGTCTTAAACACCCAGAAGGAAAGTATAACCAAAGAGTAAAGTCATTAGTATATTTCTTTAAGAGTTCAAGGGATTACACTTCCCAGACATTAGGCTTAAGTCTATATAAATAGGCAATTATTTTTCGTTGTTGATTTTGTTCCCAACCAGAAAATGCTGCCCAAATGTAACACTTCAAATCTTGGTCTCCAATGCTATAGTGCCCACCTGTAGTTAAGGGAGACAACCCACTATTGTTCTAAAATGATGAATAAATTTGTTTTCTCCCCCTATCTAGAAGCCTTTGAGAGGGAACTGACACTGATTCTAACCAATCCAACAGCTATCAAAATACCTGAAAGCAAATCCTGAATCCATCAGTCTAGAGTCCAGCGTTGGAAGACAAAAGAAAAATGAGGTGGAACCCAATAGAGGGATACTTTTGGAAGGCCTTGTCAAGAAATTCCAATGGAATCTCATATGAACTTTTGAAAATTGCCCTGTTCTGACTTTTTTCTAGTTCCCTGTCTAGAACTTGTAATGCTAATTACTCTTGCCTTTACTTCTCCTTCACATCTCCTATTCATGATTCAAGGACTTTCTTTTCCCCTTAGAGACAAGAGTTATGCAGTCTGGAAGTCTTTTAGATAGACCCACTGAAGGGGTACTCCAATTGCCTCACCCTGTGTCCCTGATCATAATGGAAGACGCCAGAGAGGTTTGAGTCCCTATTCCCTATTGGCAATTTGGGTAACCCCTTCAGAGGATGGTGTGATAGTAGGAGGTAGGAATTGGCTAGGCAGTTAGTGTAAAAAGACCCCAAAGAAAAGTAGCCAGTTTCTTGGCTAAAAGTCAAAATGTCCTTGGGCCTCTTAGCAACATACTCTGTTCCAAAGGCCAAAAATGTGGAAAGTATTTGTGAGCTTGTATCTAATCCTTAAAAGATTTTAGGGCTACCCATTCAGAGTGGGGAATGTTAGAGTGGCCAAAAGCCCCATAAAAATTAATAAATAAATCAAGAAGAAGAAAGAGTACATGAAGTTATCAGAAAAAAGTCTTAAAAATTTTAAAAATAAAATTATAAGGCAGAGAGATGGCTCAGTGGTTAAGATCACTTACTTTTCTTCCAGATTACCCAGGTTCAGTTTCCAGTACCAACATGGCTGCTAACAACTGTCTTTAATTCCAGTTCCAGGGGAATCTGATGCTCTCTTCTGGCCTCCACAGGCATTGAACACAGGTCTGCTTGAATACAGGCAGGCAAAACAGTCATGCACATATAAGAAAAACAAATAATAAAAAAGGAAATTTCAAATTACTGTGACAACCAAGGAGCTTAAGAAAACTAGATTGTTCATTGTTATATGATGCCTAGAATCAGATCTAGAACTAGAAAACAAATATGAGTTAAAAACTAAGGAAATCCATGCACAAATGTGCTCATTATAGTTCATCAATATTGATCTATGAATTATAGCAAACAGACTATAACATGGGAAACTAGGTACAGGACATATGGGAATCTTCTGTACTGTCTTTACAATATTTTCTTTTACAAATCTGTGATGGTTAGTATTAATTATTAAGTTGACACTTCAGAGGTAGACGTCTGTGCACACCTGTGAGGGATTGTCTGTCTAGATTAAGGTTAGACTCTGAGAATGTCTGAAAAGGATTGTTTTGATTTTGATTCTGTTCATTAATATAGAAAGACCCATTTTAATTGTGGCCAGCATTATTTCCTTAGGCAGGGGATCCTGGACTGTATGGGAGTGGAGGAAGTGAGCTGAGCACTAGCATGCATTAATTCATTAATCTGCTCTTTTCTTCATATATATATACACACTTGTTTTTTGTATTTCATACATCTTAATTATATTTATGCCCAATCCTCTAACTGCACCCTCCACTGCCCCCACACTGGATTTCATGCATTTTGTCATATATTTTAAGGCCAATCAAGTCATTTTTTGTTCCCAGATGTACCTTGGTGTGAGTTTATCCACTGGAGCCTGGTCAGCCTATCTAGCATCACTCCCTTAAAAAAGACCAACTCTCGGAGGCTGGAGAGATGGCTCAGCAGTTAAGAACACTGACTGTTCTTGCAGAAGACCCAGGTTCAAATCCCAGCACCCACATGGCAGCTAACAACTGTCTGTAACCCCAGTTCCAGGGGATCTGACAGCCTCTTCTGCCCTCCACAGGCATTACACAACATGGGTGCACTTATGCACATGCAAGCAATACATGCACACACATAAAATGAAATTAATAAAATATTTAAAAAAGAAGACCACCTCTCCCTCACCCATCAGCGATTAGTTGCCAATAGTTCCTCAGCTAAGATTGGGTCTGCTGCCCATTTTTCCAGGCCAATGCTGGATTTTTGCCTGGTTCGAATTTGCATGGGTCTTGTGTATGGTTGTCAACATTGCTGTAAGTTCATATGAGCAAGTGCCCAGCCACCTGGAAAATTCTGTTTCTTTGTGGTCATCCACCACTCTTGTTCTTACAGTCTTTCAGCCCCCTCTTCTGGAATGGTCCCTGAGCCCTGGGTGGCAGAGCTTTAATATAGGAGTCCTATCTAGGGGCACATACTCTGCAGTCTCTTATCCTCTACATTTTGGCCAGCTGTGACTTTGTGTTAATCACTTTCTGTAGCATGAGAATGCTTCACTAGTGAGACCTGAGAGATGCGTTAATATTCTCTCTACCCCTGTTTCACTATGTTCTGTGAGCCTTAGGTATAAAGGTTCCACTGTAGATGTGTCACTTAAGGCTGGGAATCTCACAGACACTTATTCTCTGTGGGTGACTAGTTGTGGAACTCATAGTCTCCATCTATTGCAAAAAGAGGCTTTTTTGGTGAATAGTGACATCTATACTTGTCTGTAAATATAGGGATACATATTTACCATACAGTAAGAAATTACGTTTGTCTAGGGATATGACAGATGTAGGTTTTTCTTTAAAATCTATGACCTCTCCATCCATGTATATTTGGCTATGTTACAGTACTACACATGAGTTTTCTCCCATTTAGTGATTTTTAAGTCCCCCAAATAAAAGTGCCACTACTGCACTTTTCTATACTAGTGTAGTTACTAGGCTTTACAGCTGGGTTGGATTATTGATTGATTTTTCTCCCTTAGCAGTTTGCATAACATCCTTTGATACTATGAGAGCTAGTTTTCAGGGAGGAGGCTTCCGTGTCAGTTCCAGTTTCATTGCTCCAAGTCCTGTGTTCAAAATACGTCCTGTCTTCAGCCATAGGGTCTTACCTTCACCTGGGAGGCAATCAAGACTGTGGAAATAGCCTGTGTTATTTTGGGAGTCTCTTGGGCTACCCTGACCAACAACTCAATGGAGGTTTCTCCTGCCTGGCCCTGTGTTTCTTGCTAGAAGTAGGCAGATATCTGTGAGTTCAAGGCCAGCCTGGTCTACATAGCTCTCTGCCTTTGACTGTGGATGTAATGTGGCCAGTTTTCTCAAGCTCCTGCCACTGTGACCTCCCTCTAAGGAGGGACTATAACCTGAATCTATGAGTAGATAAACCCTTTCTCTTTTTAGTTGTTTTTATCATAGTACTTTATCACAGCAAAGAAAAAGAAACTAAGACAAAATTCAAAACTGTTTTAAAATAAAAGTTTTTTCCACAGTGTACAGTCAGATGTGTTTGAATCCTTAGAAAAATGGGTTTGAAGGCAGACTAGGAAAGCCTGCTGAACTTGGCTCATCTCTGTACTTAGGGGCACTCTGGTGGCAAGGCTGGGAGATTATGGAACACCATCTTAAACTTTGAACTTTAGCTAAGATAACTCCAAGGAAACCTCAAGGATTTATGATCTTTTTGTTTAAGAAGTGAAACAAGAAGGAAGGCTTGGAGAGTCCTCTAATGATTAACTCACATGTTTACCTTATTCAAGTTACAAAAAAGAAAACAAAAGAACCTTCATTTAAAGTTATCAACCACTTATCAGTAAGACTTAGTAAAATATTTTGTTTTTATAACATGTAAAAATGATAAGTAAAGCTGCTTTCTTTTATTTTAACAATAGTTCTTTGTTGGCTTGTAAAATCCTTTGAAAGTTGATAGTGACTGTACATGGTTATTTAAATAATTCACTCAAGCTCATTTTAGTAATACCTCTCTTTTTACATTTTCCTCTTTGCATAACTAAGATTCTAGGTCATTCTTGGGGATGAAAATTCTCATCAGTTTAGCCTATATTTAAGACTTCATTTCAAGCCCAGTGCATTGTGCTTATTTTTCATTGCATAAGGTGCATAGCATCTGTTAAATTATAAATTGTGTTTTAATCCTAAGCAAGTCATACTTGGTTATGAATATTTTATTCTAATATTAAGTACTAAAATTTTGTTTTATCAAACTAAACACATGTATTATTTTACCCAAAGCCTTTTTATTATAAGTGAACTTCTGTCTTTCCTTCATCCCTCCTTCTTCCTTTTCTCCCCCTTTTCCTTACAAAATGCTCACTGAGTATCTTCTCTGGTCAGGATTTAGGGAAACCAATCTAAATGACATAGAGTAGGTATCAAGGAGATGAGCGGTGAAAGACAGGTAGTCCAATGTCACAGTGAGGATGAGGCTAGAGACTGCAAAAGATGCTCACAAAGGATGCTCATGAAGAAGCACAGGGCCTAAGGCTGCTGCTGGGACAGGGCTGCTCTCTGAGCTTCCTTCCCTATCACTTCCAGAAAATTCCTCTGCTGTCCTGAAATGAACCTGAAAGTTGATCAGTTCAATCAATTTTCAAATGCATCAGATGTAATAGAGTCAACAGACCCATCTTTCTTATCAATGACGGGACCTCTTTTTGCAATACCTCCTACAGGTACAGAATAAGGCATTTGTAATCAATTCTCCAAAGAGCTCTGTCTATATTTAATATACATAACAGAAGGGATTTATAAAAATGCAATAATAGGGCCGGGCATGGTGGTGCACACCTTTAGCTCCAGCACTTGGGAGGCAGAGGCAGGCAGATCTCTCTGAGTTCAATGCCAGCCTGGTCTACATAGCACGTTCCAGGCCAGCTGTGGCTACAGGGAAACCCTGTCTCAAAAAAAACAACAAAGAAAAATGCAATAATAGCACACTGCTTAGTGTATTATTTTGCCAAATATTTGAAGATAAACTCACATTTTTAAGGTTAAGAAAGCTACTGAAAGAATTTTTAATGTTTATTTTTCTTAGCAAATATTTTGTCTTTTAGAACTTGTGGGCGATTAAGGATGCCTCTTTTTGCATCAATTCAGTGACAAATAGCTAACAAGCTGTAATCTGAACCTGCAAAAGCTCATCTCCTTGACTGTCTTGGAAAAAGAATGCCCTCACTGTAATCTACAAGGGTCAAAATGGAAGCCTGTTAGAGGGTTTTAGTGTCACACTCAGGCTCCAAAATGTGCTGAATATCATGAACTTGTATCATGTTGCTGTGTGAGGTAGGTTCCACTTCAGTACCCAGAACCGTATTACACAGTAGGCAAGAGCCACCCACAAGTATCAGCAGATGCACTGGAGTCTGAACATTAGTCAGCTCATCTGCCAGCCAACAAGCTCCTAAAGTTTTTATGCAGAGAGAATTTCATTATAATTCTTATTATTTAGCACAGGAAAGAGATACTTCAAATGTATCATCAGTGGGAAAAAGTTATTTATATATAAACTCAAAGTGCTCACTGTTCTTTATTTTATATTTAAGTTGTGCCCTACAGCGAGTTTACTAATGCTGAATATTAATTTAAAACGCCAAAGAAATCACCAGGGTAACATCTGAACTTTCCTACATGCAAATCAACAACTTTTGGAAGGAAAGTAGTTACAGCCACAAGTTGCTTAGTATACTGCCTGGTTTGAATGCATTGTGGGTGTGAGTCTGGGTACAGTTCTGGTTTGTCAACAATGGTTTCACTAAATATGGAAAGTCCCCAAAGCTGTTCCTTATCTAAATGGCTTCTCTGACACATCATGCCCAACTCGAGAGCGTTCTGTAAGGAGCTGTATCTGGTACTGCTCCACTGAGCTGACCATTCTGAGCTGGTGGAGGAAAAGGATGATGCCTCCTTAGTAAGAAAGACACTCACTAGAAGAAAGCAGCAGGAGTGAGGGATAAACAGAGGATGCTGCCTCAACACAGGGTTGGCTTCATTCATCTTCTCAGGCATTGTTCAGGGGTTCCTAGGGAGAGGCAGGAATCTCACACAGAAAAAGGCTATCCAGAACCAGCCACCCAGAGGCTGCCCCCCGCACCCCTGCTTCCTGACTTCTTGAACACATCACTTCCCTTCCCTGCCTTTCTCCTTTACTTTCTTGGGAATAAACATTACTCGTCCTTTAAAATCCTAATCAGATACCAGCTCTGCCAGGAAATAGCTCTTGCACCAGGGTAGCTTAGACAGCCTGTGTTTCCATCACACCTGTGTCAGGTACCTGAATCCGAGATAGTGTCACCATCTTGTCTTGAATATGTGCCTCGGCCAACTCTGTGAGGTAAGAACGGTGACAAGGAAGGGAGATGGGAAGGTGCTAGGGAGGAGAATGGATTGTAAGATGGATGCCACCTATTCTGAATTCACTAGAGCAGATTTCAGCACACGAGAACACGCCACAGCAAATTTTGTCATTCTCAGACTTTCAGAAGGGAGGGACAGAATGGATGAAAACAGAGCTAACTGGGAAACAATGCAGGAATTATACCAAATAACTCTCAACGGGGCAGAGGGTATGCCTAAAATGCACTCGTGTGTGTGTGTCTGTGTGTGTGTGTATGTGTGTGTGTGTGTGTGTGTGTGTGTGTGTCTGGGTTTCTGGGTGTGTATATGTGTGTGTCTGGGAGGGTGTCTGGGAGGGGTGTCTGTGTGTGTATCTGTGTGTATATCTGTGTGTGTCTCGCTCAAAAAATATCTCAGGGGGGGAGAGGGTATGTCTAAAGGTCGCGCGTGTGTGTGTGTGTGTGTGTGTGTGTGTGTGTGTGTGTGTGTGTGTGTGTGTCTGGGTTTCTGGGTGTGTATATGTGTGTGTCTGGGAGGGTGTCTGGGAGGGGTGTCTGTGTGTGTATCTGTGTGTATATCTGTGTGTGTCTCGCTCCGTGTGCCTGTGTGTGTGATATGTGTGCCTGTGTATACACCTGGGAGGCATAGACATACATACAACATACACATTACTTTGTGAAGGAAGGTGCCTGCTACCTGGGACATGTTTTCCTCTGCCTCTGAGAAAACTTTGTTGACTTTCCAGGACTGGCACAAATTCCAATGAGGTGATCCCAGCTGGATCACTTACTTTGCCATTCCCGAATCCAGATAGTGTTCAGAGTTTTAAAGTAATTATTTCTGTCCTTCTCTCCAGAGTGATCAGACTGAACACTAGTTCCTAGAAAGGAGGTGACTGAGAAGTCTGCCTCTCATGACACTGACACCTCTCCTAGAATAGGAAGGATTCAACTCAAGAAAACTAAGGACAACTAACTTCTGTTCCAACAGGACCACTGGGATATACAGACTTATCTTTGAATTTAGGGGCTGAGGAGATGGCTCAGCAGTTAAAATCACTGGCTGCTCTTGCAGAAGACCTGGATTTGCTTCCCAGCACTCCAATTCCAGGGGATCTGGGGCCCTCTTCTGGCATTGCACACATGGGTACACTTACATTCATATAGGTAAAACACTCATAAAATAAATAAAATTTAAAAATTTTGAAATTTAAAACAAGATTTCTTTCAAGCTGAATATGGAAGTGTGATTCTGGTTGAGAAGGATGTGACCTGGTCAAGCTGCTTGTGAAATTTATTTTCAGAGGTCAGCAAACTCTCTAGAGGGTGATAGGTAGTACATACACTCAGCCTTGTAGCCCTTGCATTCTGTTTTTGCTGTCACCTTCTCAACACTGCTATGGAGGAGGAAAAAGAGACAAGGCGTGGTGGAGCATCCACAGAACTCAAAAGCATCAAACACATTCCTTAATTTTTGGGTTTTTAACATCCATTCTGCATCTTCTTCAGGGTGTAACAATACATGGTGGATAAAGGATTTTACTTTGGATATGATCTGGATTTGAATGTTTGCTCTGCCCCTGATGAGCTATGTGACCTTAGGCATGTCATTTAACTTTCTAAGCCTTGATTTCCATATCAATAATGAATAATGGCACCAATTTTATTGAATGTGGCTGAGGATTAGAAAAACAATAGATGTCAAGTATGATAAACTACCTAATAATTGTATCTGTCACCTGCATGCACCCAGTTCTCAAAAATCCACTCATACCCAAGAAGGCCAAACACTGCCTAGCCTACCTGTGAACTGTGTGTAAGTTTAAACGCTACAAACTGTTTCCAATCATGATAAGTTCATCTCCCTAAAAGTTCCATATCCTGACTGGCTCCTTCAGGGCCTCACCTAATCGCCCTTAAGGATAAGAATCCAGACCTTGTAAGCAGGTCTGCATAGGTAAAGGATCTGAGCTCTGTCCACATGTATTAAGCCCGTTTAAGGTCATCATTTAATTGCTCGAGCTCACATTTTTTTTTTGTTCTCTTCCATCTCCTTCAAACACAAGGCTTCTTTTGTCTTTGATTTTCCAATAATTAGCACAGTGCCAATCGTGTGGCAAGCACTTAGTAAATGTATTTTGCAGGAATATTGATAATAGGATGAAATGGAGACAGGGAACAATATGAGAGCAAAGCAGCAGCCTGTGACTCCTAGGCTGTTTTCTTGGGTCCCTAACATGACCCCTCCATAGTATAGAGCCCCTTCCACCGGCAGGACTGTTAGTAAAGGGAAGAATTATTTTCTAGCTTCTTTCCAGGGAGGAACAGGAGTTGACATGCAATTGATTCTTTACTATCAGCTGGGCAAGAATTCGTACTCAATTTTTCTATATATTCAACTAAAATTGTGTTTCATGCTCCCCTGCCCCTCAGTGGAAGAGACTCCAGTTCATTCCAGTTCCCTCTTCTTACATCACTGTGGGATCTGGGGTTCATCTAGTCCTCGGATACCACCTGCCCAGCTGCACTGCCCAGCTCACGGCACCAGGCACACGGGACCCAGTGTGCTGTTGCTTGTTGCCACCTGGCCAGTTCCTTCCAATGTCGTGCTTTCTGCTCTGCTCTGCCCCTGATCCTCTGGGTACACACAATTGACCCTGTCCTCTGCATTTTGATTCTTGCCCTTCTCTGGGGCAGAATGTCCTAGATTATTTATGAAGGAAGGGTAAAAGGGGTCCAAGGAAATAAGGTACACACATAGTTAATATCTCAGAATCCCTCTGCCACATACATCACTCAAATTAAGGTGAGTTGAGCAAGGGAGAGGCACACTTGTGTACAAATAGCCTGTGAAGTTCCCAGGAACAAAGCTGGTCTAAAGGGTAGAAGACATCAAGAACAAACTGAGGTTCTGATGCTTGCTTAGACAGACATTACAAAATAGATGTATAAGGAAGGGTTGGATAAATTGTCTTTAATAGTGTCTCAAATATGATTCTTTAGGAAGGAGTGTGTGTGTGTATTTGTGTATCTCTCTCTTTCTCTTTGTGTTTGTGTGTATTTACAGAGAACATGAAAGAGAGAGAGGAAAGAGAGGGAGAAAGGGTCAACCTGTGAGGTTTTGGAGGTTTAGTAAATCAAAATCTGCAGGGGCAAGGGCATGCTGGTGACCTAGGGAGCTACAGCTCAGGGCCAAAGGCCATCCAAATCTTCTCTTCTCCAGGGAAGGTAAATCTTTGATCTACTGAGGCTTCAAATGACTGGACAAGGCCCACCTACATTTGAAAGATAATATTTTCTGCATCTTATCCAAGAAACACTCAGAACAATAATTGACCACATACCTAGGCACCCCAGGGCCCAGCCAGGTTGAAACATAATTTAACCACAATGCAGTGGTTCACAGTAACTCATTCCAGCTTCTACCAAGTTTCCCACATCCTGATAATCATGCAACATCAAATGGGTCTGATTTTGAAAACAGCTTTTGAGATTCTAAGAGACAAGGCCCTGTATAATTACCCAGGGTTTCCACTTCCTTCTTGTCCACTCCCCCTCCCTTTATTCTCCTCCTTACATGCCCCCTCCTTCCTTCCCACAGCTTTTCTTGGAAGAGAAGGAGACTGGAGAAAGACGTTTTAACAGTGATACTTTTACAGGGTGATATCACAGCATGTTGCAACACTCTTATGCCTCAGGCAAATGTATCTGAGACAAATTCCTCTTTTAGGTGTACAGCATACTGTAAGTCAGCACTCAGTGATCTTAGCCCTTTGATGTCTTCATATATATTTTTCTCCTTACTCTAGTAGGTAATTTTCAAAATGAAACAGTTGGAAGTACTATAGTTTGGCTCCTGATTTCCTATGGGAACAGTTTTAAAACCATTTGCATATGATTATTTACATAAGCCTATTTGCAAAGACCGCTGCAGCCCAGACACCTGTGGCTGCTCTGGTCCGTGTTCCCCTTGCTGATTCAGACGTAGACAGGAGGCAGTGTGCTCTTCACATGAAGAATCTCAGGCCTGGAATGACAAATGCAGAGACTTTGCTACCTGTTGGAATGGCTGTGACAAATTGCCATAACCAGCCTGCTCTGGTTAGAAAGCATATATTTCAGAATACATGCTTTGACTGAAAATCAAAAGCCATTTCTTTAATTTCACACAAAACTAAGGTGCTGATAGCAATAGAAACAAGTTATAAGCAATAACCACGGGTTTGGGATAACAAGAAAGGGGTGCCAGGAACCTGGTGATGGGAAGGGGGTAACAGGAAGAGGGTAACAAAAAAAGAGGGAACATTTGGGGTAAAGAATGTATCCTGCCTTGGTTGGTAATTCCGTGATTTTATCAGTTGGTCTAAATTCTTAGACTATAACGCCTAAAAAGGGTGATTTTACTATACATAAATAATAAGACTGTGACACCTAAAATAGTTAATTTTTTCTCTATAAAATAAGTCTCAATAAATGTGACCTCGAAATCCAGTGCATGAGGGTGCCAATGTCTAGAGAGACATGACTCCTGGAAACCAGTTGCTGAAGGGAAAGAAAGGCAGCTGGGTGACCCTGCTAAACCTCCCAGCTCAAGGGCTACAGACATCCAAGAAGAGCCTGAGCTGATGCTTTGGGAGGAAAAGGAAGGGAAAGGATGGAACACAAACCCCGTTTTCTGTGTTCTGCCCAGTGAGCTTTGCCAGCGTCATGTTATTTCTCCAACATGTCCCCTATGTCTTAGAAGACTGAAACCGTACAAGTAAATGTTAACCTCCTTGTCGTTAAGTATGAATAGGGGCAAATCCCCCAGAGTAGGTGCCTGCTGCAGGCCCACCTGCATGAACATGCTAAGTGGACTCCCACCAAGTAAGATGTTCTTTTTGTTTCTGTGCATGTTGTGGTTTGTGGCTTGTCTCTTCCAATCTCTTGTTGAAATTTAACCCCCATTGTTGGTATCGAGATGGTAGAAATCTAATCCAACTATGCTGCTTAGAGATGGGGTCTCTGGGAGGTGATTAAGTTTAGGTAAGGTCATCAGAGTGATTGAATCCTGCTGGCTGAATAAGAGAAGAGGATCCAGCAGACAGACACAGACGCAGTGCTTCTCATCATGAGATGTCGTGTATCACTTCTAACTCTGCCTGCGAGAAAGTCATCACCAGATGTGGGCCCTTGAACCAGAACTGTGGGCCAAAATAGACCTTTCTCTTTATAAGCTACCTAGTCTGTATTACTGTATTATAGCAATAGAAAAAAAAGACTGATACAGTACTTTCAGAGTATGCCAAGAAAACTAAAAAGATAAGTGTTTTTTTTAAATTTATCTTGAAGAGTTGAAAGAAAGTATATGCAGAAGAATTAATAGAACAAGTTAGCAAAGAAGTTTCAGGGACAGTGATACACAAATAAAAGTGCCAATCAGCATTTCATTTGAACTCAGGACCATGGACTGTTAGCCTGAAACAGTGAATTGAATCCTAATTGACTAAAGAGGAGGGAGGGGTATGAAACAGAAGGCTGGACAGAGATGGGAAGGGAGCGGAAAGATAAGATAATCTAGACTGAAATGAGCAGGTCATATCGCATCCAACAATTAACTACTGAACTATCTTTCCTAGTGCCAACATTAGTCCTGATTTGCCCAAGTTTAAGCTTCCTTGCTTCTCTGCAAAATTGGATCATTAATACATGGGCTGCCTTCTTCCCACAGGGGAATGTGGCAAAGCCTCTCCTGTTGCCTAGCATACTGCTAGTTTGTATGCTTCTTTTCTTGTGACAGCCACAGAAAAGCATGGTCATCACCAGGCTAGCTTCTGGTTCAGCCTTGAATTGGATATGTACCATTGATTCTGTGCTTTCCAAGTGAAGCATATTCCCCATTATATGGAAGTTGACTCAAAGACCACTGACTAGACAACTTCATAGGAGAGGTGGGGAGCAGTTTATTTGAGAGCAAACAGACCACTGGGCTGCCTCTCAGTGAGCAGAGAAACAGCAGCGAGCAGGGCAGTGAGATATCTTATAGGCAGTTAGGTGGTTGGGTAACTTTCCATGGCATAGGCTGGGCAGTTTAGCTCAGGATTGGTTGGTCTCCCAACAAGCAGAGGGACTTTCCCAGGTCTAAGTTCAAACCTGCCATTTTAGAAGTTGGGAGCTGAGCCGCCATTTTAGGAGCCTGCCAGGAGCCTAACATCCACACTTAAGATCACTCATTCTGCACACCACTCTGCCTCGGGTCCTCCTTTCTGGGTGGTAGAGCTCCCAGTATTTTACTGTTTATCAAAAGTGTCCAGACTCTTGGCTGTGATGGACTTTCAGCTCTGCTTAGTAGCCTATCCACCAGACCACACCCGGCACTGCAAAGAGGCTACGATTGAATTGACTTTTTCCTATAACCTATACTTTGTTGTTGGCTTAACACTAAACTTGTAAGAATTGCATAGGAAAAGATGGAGGTGCCTAGCTCAGAAAAGTGCTGATGATGGCCTGATGTCTGTGTTGACTTAACTGGAACAGAGGCTCAATGAGCACCCCAAATGTCTGTCATGCTGTCTGTGGGAAGAGGAGTGTAGAAACTGATACAAGTTATGAAACACAGAACACCAGTGAATTAATTTATAACGAGCAAGGTTTGTTGACTTCAGCTCTCAAGAGTGACTCAGATTTAACACCTCCCTCTGCTTCCCTGAGCCTGCAAGACCCACAGGCCTCTCCACAATCCACAGGCCTCTCTCTCCGGTAAGTTGAAAGCAACCTCCATGCCCTGACTCCCCTAGCCTCATTTACTCTCCCATCTCCCCCGCCGGTCTCTCCTCCTAGCCTGGGTCCTGTCCCATTCCTTCTCTTGGTGCCCCAGACACCTGGGGAACCACCACTGCTTCCTGATCCTTTGCATCCAGACCAACTCAGTTCCTTCTGGGTTCCCTAGGAGCACTCTGGACCTGGCTCCATCCTCACCTCCCTCTGCTTCCCTGGGCCTGCAAGACCCCCCCAGCTTCTTTCCTGGATGCCTAGGCTGACCTTTCCTCTTCCTGATCCTTTGCATCCAGACCAACCCAGCTCCTCAGTGCACTCCCCAGGAGCCCTTGGGGCTGCTTCCCGCTCCCACCTACCTTTGCATCTCTGGGTGGCATGGCCACCAGCTGGCCTAGACCAGCATCTTTCCTGGGCCCAGCTCCCAGGCCAGTCCAACCCCCAAATTCCTGAGGCCAAAATCTTTCCTGGAGGGATCCAGACCTTAGGAGAAAGCTTGAGAGCATCTGATCCTCATCTACTTGGGCCTCTGTGGGAACTCCTGAAGACAGAAGCAATCTGGCCACTCCAATATAAAATCAAAAGAGAGAACTGGAAGAGTAGAGGAACCAGCATTTCATGCCCAAAAATTAAACCACAAAGACACAGAAAGTTCACAAAAAGAAGCAGACCTAAACTTAAAGGCTTGAGTCTCACACAAGAATCAGAAACTACAAAAGAAATTTATATGTCAAAATCACAGAGAAAAAATTAATAATAATAATAAAAATATGAAAAACCAGAAAAACATATCCCCACCAAATACCAATAGTCCTCTAGAGGAGTGCAATGAGAACCCTCTAGAGATAATGTCAGACATGGAACTCAAAAGAACAAATATAAACATGATAAAAGAATTCAGTGAATTTAAAGAACACACAAATAAATCAAAGAACTGAAGGAAGATAGGGATAAACTTCTAAGAATTAGAAATATTGAAGAATACTCAGGCCGAAATGAAAAAGGAAGTGAAACACTCAGTAAGCCAATTAGAAACAACAGGAGAAAGCCTCACCAATAGGATGAATGAAATGGAAAACAGAATACCAAGACTGGAGGAAAAAGTAGATGAACTATAACACTCAAGCAAAGATTATGAAAACTTAAAGAAATCACAAGAATGGAATATGCAGGAATTGTGTGACATCATAAAAAGACCAAACTTACGAATCATAGGCATACAGGAAGGAGAAGAATCCCAGGATAATGGTATGGACCAGATCTTCAACAGAATCATAGAAGAGAATTTCCCAAAATTAGAGAAAGACATGCCCATACAAATATAAGAA
>NW_008348795.1:535985-539058 GCF_000622305.1 Nannospalax galili
CATAACAAAAATCATGCAGAAATTAATGAAATCGAAACAAAGAAAACAATATAAAGAATCAGTGAATCCAAGAGCTGGTTCTTTGAAAAGATAAACAAAATTGACCGACCGCTAGCCCAATTAACCAAAAGAAGGAAAGAGCACCTCCAAATTACAAAATCAGAGATGAAAGGGGAAACATCACAACAGACACCAGAAAGATACAGAACATTATAAGGGAATACTTTAAAAACCTATATGCTACTTAAATTTGAAAACTAAAAGAAATGGATGAATATCTAAAGGCATGGGAACCACCAGGAAGAGATTAACATCTTAAACAGACCCATAATACAAAAAGAAATTGAAACAATAATACAAAACCTCCCAACTGAAAAAAGCCCAGGACCACATGGATTTACAGTGGGATTCTATCAGACATTTAAAGAAGATCTACATCCAATACTACTTAATTTATTCAAAAAGATAGAAATGGAGGGAGAACTTTCAAATTCCTTCTATGAAGCCAGCATCACTCTAATACCAAAGCAAGGTAAAGATACAACCAAACAAACAAGGTCAAGAATCAACAAATGGAATCTCAGTAAACTAAAAAGCTTCTGTACATCAAAGGAGACAATCAGGGAAGCAAACACAAAACCAACAGAATGGGAGAAAACCTGCACCAGAGACACATCCAACAGAGGTTTACTATCCAGAATATATAACGAACTCAAAAAACAGAGAATCAAAATAAGAAGTAACCCAATTAAAAGATGGACTAAGGAGCTAAACAGAGAGTTCTCAAAAGAAGAAGTAAAGATGGCTATGAAACATCTTTAAAATTTTTTCAACATCACTAATAATTAGGGAAATGCAAATTTAAACCACTTTAAGATTTCATCTTACCCCAGTCAGACTGGCTAAGACCAAGAGAACAAATGATACCAAATGTTGGAGAGGATGTTGGGAAAGGGGAACACTCATCCACTGCTGGTGGGGCTGCAAACTGGTTCAACCCCTATGGAAAGCAGTGTGGAGAACTCTTAAAAAACTACAAATGAACCTACCATTTTACGCAGTTATACCACTCTTTGGCATATACCCAAAAGAACTCATCTGCAGAGACACTTGTACATCCATGCTTGTTGCTGCTCCTTTCACAATAGCTAAGAGATGGAAGCAATCTAAGTGTCCCTCAGTTGATGAGTGGATAATGAAAATGTGGTTCATTTATACGATGGAGTTTTACTCAGCAATAAAGATGAATACATGAAATTTTCAGGTAAATGAATGGAACTAGAAACTGTCATACTAAGTGAAGTAACACAGACTCAGAAAAACAAGCAACTTATGTTCTCATTCACTTGTGGATCTTAGAACCAGACTCTGATAAATAAGTATGGAATCAGACATAACTACCGGAACCAGGATAATGGAAAGGAAACAGGGAGGTAAAGGAAAAGAAAGGACCTGAAAGAGAAGAACAGTAGGAAACAGGCCTTAATAAGGGAGCTATGGATAAAAATTGGGTTAGTTTAAGGGAGGCGGGAAGGAAGGGTATATAAGGAACTTAGGGGATAAAGGGAAAGAAGGAGCTCAAGAGAGGTAGGTCTGTAGGAGAAGGGTATTATTAAGGGAGAAAGGGGGGAAATGGGAGCACCTTAAGTGGGAAAACCATGATGGATGGGTGAGACAATGAGAGAGATAAATAATGCCTAGCTTACTCCTAAAACCTACTGACAAATTATACATAGCAGAACAAGAAATATATGTCTAGGTAAGGTTTATCTGAGAACAATTGGTCTTTGCCCAAGATTTATCTACATGACACACAGTAATTAAAAGTACCAGACTGGTCGAACTAAGCCTCTTGGATTTTTTTTTTTTTTTTTTTGGTCTTTTTGAGACAGGGTCTCCCTGCAGCCCCAGCTGTCCTGGAACTCACTAGGTAGACCAGACTGGCCTTGAACTCACAGAGATCCACCTGCCTCTGCCTCCCAAGTGCTGGGATTAAAGGTGTGTGCCACCACCCCCAGCTACCCTCTTGGATTTTTAACAGACATACTTTGAAGCCTATAATAATTGGTCAGAGGGACATAAAGGACAGTTTTTGCTCCTTGCCCTCCTAGGTCAACTAGTTCCAGGGGATTATGAGCATCTCTCAAAATGTCCTGTAATGGTGGTGGGTCACCTGTCCTCTTGATTAAGGAGGCCGAGGAGACCCCCCCAGATGGACTTGAACCAGTGTCCAGTCTACAAAGAGGAGGGTCAACACAGAGGAATCACTTCCTCCATGCTTTCAAGCAAAGCCAACCATGGTCGAGCAGGACCTTTGACTTATCTTCACATAGGCAGAACTGATAAAAGAAAGCAGTCAGGGCCTCCCATGTGACCAACCCATGTGACCCCTGAGGAACAGATCCTCAAACGACCTTAACAGTAAAAATTAATTGGATTATCTGGGCCAACTGTATGGCCTTAAACACCCAAAGGAAAGTATATCCAAAGATTAAAAGAGGCCAATACAATTTCTTAAGAGTCCATATGCATAGCTAAAGGCTATATAACAAGCAACAATGCCAGATAGGAGATACCTTCTTTTGAGTTGTTGGCCAGGGTGGCCAAAGGGACTTCCAGATAATAACCCAGCATAAAACTGGGAAAATGAACAGCAGACCCAGTCTTACCTAAAGGAATATTGACAACTGATTTCTGCTAGATGAGGAACAGCTAACCCTCCTAAAACAAAGTAGGGCAAGTAGTGGGGAAGGGCTAGGGGAGCCAACAGCACAGCAGACAGTCACAGGGATATGAGAGTTTAAAGGCTCTAGTGGGGGGAGGGAGGCTATGGGAGGGTGCCATCTGGGAAGTGGGTATATAGTTGAATAAGATGGTTTGGGATGTTCTGTGTGATATACACACACACACAAAGAAAAATATCAACAAATTTTTAAAAATGTATTATATTTGAGGAGGAAGCATGGAAATTTACGTCATGTTAATTAGTAGAAGTGATAAACATTACCATTGAAATCTACCCGATGACTTTATAGACATACACAGGTGCCAAGGATCCGAGTGCAACCAATTA
>NW_008348795.1:539686-540389 GCF_000622305.1 Nannospalax galili
TAAATAAATAATTTAAAAAAATAAAGTGACTCAGATTCAACAAAACCAAGTATTTCCTCTTCTTTTACATAAAAATCTGTGATTCTTAGTGGATGCCCCCATGAACTCTGCAGATGGTGTATTGAATGATCTTCACCCCCTAGCATTGTAGTACATGAAACCCTTTCCTGCTTCTTCATGCCAAAACACCCCATGTCTATGGTTACCTGAAGTGTACTTGTGGCCATAGAAGTGATAATAGCAATCCAAGCAGGGAATAAATTTTGCAGCAAGACCAAAGTAAAGTAAATACCTCCTAGAAAAAGTTTGGCAGGGAAACTGTCAGACTCCCACGTACCCCTGCAGAGAGATGCAAAATGACTGTAAATCTAATTTCTAACCTCATTTTGTTGTTGTTTGTTCAGAATGAATCAGATGATGGGGTGAGGACACAGGGGAGGGGAAAGGAGGCATATGACCCAAAATGAGCTTTGAAAAATGAATAGTGGAGCTGGAGAGATGGCTCAGTGGTTAAGAACACTGGCTGTTCTTGCAGAAGACCCGGGTTCAAATCCCAGTATCCACATGGCAGCTAACAACTGTCTGTAACTCCAGTTCCAGGAGATCTGACAGCCTCTTCTGTCTTCTGTGGGCATTGCACGACACGGGTACTCTTACCTATATGCAGGCAATACACGCATACACATAAAATAAAAATAATAAA
>NW_008348795.1:540404-602548 GCF_000622305.1 Nannospalax galili
ACAGAGATCTGCCTGCCTCTGCCTCCTGAGTGCTTGGATTAAAGGCATGTGCCACCATCCCCAGCAATAAAATATTTTTTTTAAAGAAAAATGATTAGTATCAGACTGTGAATGGGAATGAGAACAAAAAGGAACTCTCTTGGTAGAATTGATTAAAATAGAAATTGCAGAAGAAGTCTTTGGTAGACTCAACGATGGTCAGTCCATGCACTAAAGGGGAGGACCAAGAAAAACTTCAGAAAACCTGTAGAAACAGAGATTATAAACTTGTTCCTGGAGCCCATGGGGAGGGAGGATTGAGTTTTGAAGGTGGAAAACATCAGCTTTTGGAAAAAAGTAAAATTAAGCATTACCTAGTTAAATCTTATAAGGGTTCAAACAACTTAGCTAGGTAATGCTTAATTCCATATCACACAGATTACATTTCTGAGCAGAAAAGTTTTCTAAAGGACTGCTCTCTCACCCCATAAAAGATCACTTTCAAAAGTGTTCAGTTTTCTTTGAATCAGTTTCTGTGCTGGCAAGACGTGACCTTGCTTTCTCTCAATAGCCTTGTAATCCATTGCACTTTCTGGTTTGTTCATTTCTAGGTACTGTGCTGGCATTTAAAAGGTCTCCAATAGCAGAGTTTAAGTGTTTACAAGATCATTCTGTTTTGTGATAGCACTGGTTAAATATAAGTACTCTATTCACATCTATCTGCATAGGTGATTTATTTTCATATGTACTATCACACCAGAGCTTCTCAATTGTAGTTACAAGCTTCCTCTTCCTACATCCCAGACAGCCCAAGAGCTGTGTGTCACTAATAACAAATTCTAACATCACGCCTAAATTTCTGTTCTCTGTAAAAAGAAGTTTCTGCTTTTAGTAATTTGTTCTGCCAACATTTATGCAAAAAATGGCCAGTGTGATGCCTCACCTAGTAAAGGCACTTGCCACTAAGCCTGATGATGTGAGTTCTATCTCATCCAAGACAGAGAGAGAGAAATAAATATATAAATAAATATAAATTTTAATTTTAAAGCATTTATTTTAAAAGATATTTAAGCCAGGCATAGTGGCACATACCTTTAATCCCAGGTTATGAGGCAGAGGCAGGCAGATCTCTGTGAGACTGAGACCAGCATGGTCTACATAGTGAGTGAGTTCTAGGTCGGCTAGGGCTACAGGGAGACCCTGGCTCAAAAAGACAAGAAAAAGAAATATTTAAACAACATTAAAACTGTAAAACTCAACTTTTGTCATGATTACTTTCTCTTCTTAAAACATTTTGTTTATTTTTTTTGTTTTGTTTTGTTTTGTTTGTTTGTTTGGTCTTTTTGAAGCAGGGTCTCCCTGTAGCCCCAGCTGTCCTGGAACTCACTATGTAGACCAGGCTGGCCTTGAACTCACAGAGCTCTTCCTGCCTCTGCCTCCCAAGTGCTGTTTATTATTTTTATTTTATGTTTATGAGTGTATTGCCTGCATGTATATGAGTACACCCATGTCATGCATTGCTGAGGAGGTCAGAAGAAGGCTTTGGATTCCCCTGGAACTGGAGTTAAGGACGGTTCATAGCTACCATGTGGGTACTGGGACTTGAACCTGGATCCTCTGCAAGAGCAGTCAGTGCTCTTAACCACTGAGCCATCTCTCCAGCCCCAATGATTACTTTCTCTTAACAGAGAGAAAAGAATGGAGAACAAGAAAGAGTAATTTGCAAAGAAAAGGAGCATAGTTTTTGTCTTTTTTTTCCCCATGATGAATGTGTACATTCAATTTTCTGCATATTGATATAGCAAGAAACATTTCTGCATTCTGTAAGAATCCAATAAATGCTGTCCCTTTGCGGCAGTGACTGTAAAAGTTGGGATTCCTTTTTTTTCCATTGACCAACAGTGCAGCGGGAAGTAGGCATGACTAGACACTGATTTGTTGGATATGCTGAATGGTTATTGTTTTGGGTAGCTATTTTTTATTTTGCTATACATTTTCTACTTTTATAATAAAACTTTAAGAAATAGAGGACTTGGAGTGATGGGGTAGTGAGGGCTAGTAAAGGGTGAATCTTATTGGAGGGGGTCTGAGTATGATCAAAAACACATTTTAAGAAATTATCAAAGAATCAATAAACATATTACTTTAAAATAATGGGTTACTTAAGATTCTACTTAATTGGCGATAGATTTAAATTTTTTGCAAAGAAGATGAGTATATAGGCAGAGATAGGCAGGGAAATAAATAGTGACACAAAACAATGTCTTTGATTGCTGTGGCCTAGGGAGTAAAGAGATGCTCAAAATGCCTTCTGGAAAAGTGTTTGTGTCCTGAGGGGCACTTATTCCTCCGAGGGGCAGGGCCTGCTGGGGAGAATTGGCTGAAGAGAGTTAGCTATGGAGAGTTAGAGAGTTAGCTGTGGAGAGCGGAGCATTGGCTCAATCTTGGAAGGGCACAGCAGGGAAAAAATGGCCCCAGTGTCTCCGTGGGTGGATGCGAGAGGGGGCATTTACCAACCTGGTGTGAGACTGCAGTCCCATGAGGCATGGACGAAAGCTAACAGAGACTGTGGGTGGGACGAGGCCACTGAGCCACGTAGTGGAACAGGGTGCTGGGTGTCCACCTTTGTAAGTTACTCTATTTCCCCTACCTTGAATAAAAACTATGAAAAATTCAGATAAAGGTGTGTTATATGGTTTGTCTAATAGCGCCAGGAGCAAGGGACCCTAAGAAAACTCAGGCAACAAATTGGCACAAGCCAGCAGGATGATGGCTCTAGGAAGGATAAACCTCAGGAGTTTGGAAAAAGCTAGGGATCTAATGGTGGCGATGATGTGGCTCTTACAATGGATTATAAAATATGTACCTAAAAAGGAGTTGGCCATGCAGAATTGTGGGCCACAGCTATGTTGTAAATGTGGGGAAATAGCCCAGTTGCAGGTATATGAAAACTTGTTAAAGGTTATAGAAAGGCTAGAAAAACTTACAGGCCTGGGATACAAGCAGAGAACCCAGAGCAGGGGCATGGCCACGTTGCATAATAAAAGATTTGCCCAAAGCAGGGGAAGCTGAAAAGACTAGGGAGGTACTGGCAGGTTCAGCTGCAAAACTTGAGAGAGAAAAAATAGGACATTTTAACTTGCATATGGTCTAAGGACTCCAGAAAAAAAAAAGACAGATAATAATGAAAAAAGAAACAACCTAAAAATGAAAGTGGCTAAGGCTGCCACTCAGATTCAACCTTTAATACAGAAAGGAAAGGAAGTTAGCAGTACTGTAGCTAGGAAATACTCCACACTGGAACTGTTAAAACTAGGAAAAATTTACAAGCAAGCAATCAAAGAGCCCCTCACCACATGGCTAGTGAGGGTATGGGACATGGAAGCAAATAATGCCAGTCTAAGTCCTTCAGAAGCTTCACAGCTGAGTTAAATAACCACCCATCCATCCTTGCGATATAAGCTGTTCAAACTAGGCCAATGCAGGGGGTGTAGTCCTTAAGAGGATGGCTAGTTGAAGGCTTTAAAGATACATGGTCGTCACCAAAGGAAACTTCCATAATTAACAGAGGCTGGAGGACTATAAAGGAGGGACAGGAATTACTAAAAGAACTAGCTATGAGAAAAGAAATATATAATACCCAGTTCACTGGGCCAGATAAGACTGTATTCACTAGAGATATAAAGGAAAGCTTAATTCAACTGGGACCTCGAGAATGGTATGGAGCTTTAATGGTTTTGCTAAGCCCTTTAATAGGACAGGATCTTTGTAAAGTGAGAGAGGCTTTAGCAGATCTAAGTGACTCTGACCAACGTGTAAAATGTGTCTGTAGTATAACAGAACACCCTACAAGAGATGTAAAAAAGACCAGACAGAAGACATGATTCGTTTGGGTTACTCAAAGACAAACGTGGCAAGACTTATGTCGAGCCCAAATTCCCAAAGAAAAAACTGATAGAAAACCAAATTGATAGAAAACCAAATTCAGTACTGAGGAGTTTCTGGAAGGCTTTAAAACCAGGAGAACAGTTTACAAAAGGCATTCAGAGGATAAAAACTGTCCCAGGGATAGTTAAGAATCCCCAAAGATTAAGTAAAGTGCATTTCTCTCCTGATAAAGGCTATGCTAGGGGTGGAGGCAGTTTTTCCCACCAAGGCCTCCCCCAGCTATAGTCAATGGGGAGATGACAGATATGGCTAGTCAGGAGGCAGACCCAGGGCCTGCAAGACTCAGGGAACTAACAGGTGCAGCTGGGACAAGAGAAACCTCCTGCCTCCTTAGCCCAGTGCAGGGACAGGCAACTGGAGCCAACACCTGTGAGCATATCAAAGATAAAAGAATACAAAGAGACTCCATGCAAGATCCCTAGAATGTGGAATGACTCCCAGGGGATAACTAAAGATAGTAAAGAACTATCCAAGTCAATGCCTCTTATCCATTCTATGGTACCTAACAAAGATCTATGGAGAAAACAGTAAATACGAATGGATAAAATCTTTCCATGCTGTTAGACCTTGTCTATGATTGATTTAATATATGATGTTAACCTTACTTCGAGTGTTTTACAGATGTGAAACCCATTTGAAAGATACCTAAAGAAACAAAGGCCAGCTATATCTGTAAGATTCTTGGGAGTTTTATGGTTGGATAAGATAAAAACAGAGGCTCCCAAACTATACAACTGTTAAGAAAACCTACAGTGCCAGTGGTGGGTTGCCCCCCTATGAGCTGTTGGTCAGAGAGCTATCCTAGAGGTCCTCAAATTCACCAAGGCTATTGCCACTAATGTCGGCTGTACACTAGAAAGGTCAGTAAGGCTATGTTGCTGAAGACACTGCATGATGTGAGCGCGGGAGAAGAAGAAAAGACGGAGCTGAGATTAAGCCAAAAACTCCATGCCACTGGATAGATGATGTTCATAGTACCAGAAGGCACTATTCAGATGGTTGGTGAAGAAGGGATCCCCTATGATTCTACTCAACAATGGACCCCACGTGCTGTATACTATGGACATGCTAAGTAATGCCTGCTAGTGCAATAATGACTCAACTAACATACATACAACTTACAAATTTCTAATTGGATAAGGCCTGCTCCTAGGGATGGAACACACATCTGGTGCTGTAGACCAGGCCAACCCCCTGTGTCAAGAAAGGCTACAGGCCCTAGCTGGGAAGCTATTACAAGTATACTATTTAATGAATATAATACACCTACTGGGATATCCTTTAGGCATTTCTATTTACATTCATGTTTGTTTAGGTCTACTTTCCTCCATTTGTCTGAGGGGTGGGGCCTGCTGCAGAGACTTGGCCATGGAGAGTTAGCTACAGAGAGGTAGCTGCAGAGTTAGGCACAGAGGGAGAAGTCTTGATGCCATCTTGGAACAACCCCAGTGTCTTGCCCACATGGACGCAAGAGGGGGCATTTACCAACCTGGGGTGAGATTGCAGGCCCAGGAGGCATGGACGAAAGCTAACAGAGACTGTGGGCAGGGCGCAGAGAGGCAATCTGGAATGGTGGGCCACTGAGCCACCGAGCAGAACAGGGTAGCAAGTGTTCACCTTTGTAAGTTACTCTATTTCCCCTACCTTGAATATAAACTATGAAAATTTCAGATAAAGGTGTGTTATATGGTTTGTCTAATAGTGCCAGGAGCAAGGGACCCTAAGAGAACTCGGGAGACAGTGTACTAGTCTTATGCCTGGAGTACTCCAAAGGTCTGCTACGAATAATAAAGGGACAGGCGTAGTGGTACATATCCATAATCCCAACACTTGGAAGGTGGAAGCAGGAGGGTCAGGAGTTCAAGGCCATCCTTGCCTACGTACTGAGTTTGAAGTCAGCCAAGGCTAGTGAGACCCTGTCTCATAAATTCAGGCAAGAGCACAACAATGGACAAGTTGTTATCTAGCAAGAGACCCTGATTTCCCCAGGTGCGTTAACTGGCTTCCTGTCCTTGGTGCACTGTAACTTGTTTCTTTGCTCAGTTGTTTACAGTTTTTACCTGTAGACTCAAAACACAAACAAGGAAGTGATCAAGGTAGCTGAGCCCAGCAGAGGCCTCTAGTACAGCAGCTTTTACATCTCTCTGGACATTGGAGCTAATGATGAAGAAAGGGTCTTCCTCTCAGAGGAATTTGCATCTCTGTGGCTTGCCCTGCACTTGACACACAGTACCTATAGCTGAAGCAGCTGTTAACAGTAATACAGTGGAGGTACCCCCATGTCCCTCCTAGTGATTGTTCATTCATTAGACGGAGACACAGCTCTTGATGATGGCTTGGCTCAGTTGTAGATTTTTATGTTCTAGAAATGATCAGATTTGGGTGCTTCAAAGTTGAAAACTCACAGATAGAATTTAGATGTTTTTAGCCCAACCCAGGCTCCTGGCATTTGCTCTGGCATGGCATCCTACATGCACCTGCACCTTCCTTCTGCGTCCATAGCCCTCTCCCAGGTGTTTCTCTGAAAATTCCCTAACTTTCTCCCTGACACTGCCTGTGTGTCTGTGATGCAAAGGTAGAATGCACATCCCAGAAAGAACACTGGAATTTAGTTTTTCCTAGTACATAGCAATGGATACTAGATCCTCCACAAATAGGAAATTACATTATAGGCCAGGTAGCTTTTCCCATACCCTGCCTCTTGGATCTTTGCACTCTCAGATCCTAATGTCCATGGGTTAGGGAGGGTCAGCTTGGGTCTCTGGACTTAAGAGTCACCCATTCTATGGCCTTGGTGAGTGCTCTCTCCAGAGCATCTGTCACAACTGTAATTTAGAAAATTGTGATCCCATTTGACTCTTCCCCAAGTGAGAAAGTGAGGAGGCACCTAGCTGGCTTGCCATCGCACCATTAGAGCCTGTCCTCAATCACAGGATGTTGCTTCACGGAGGGATGGACTTTATCATTTTACAGCTACTTTGAAAGCATCTGGTGTTTATTGACAGCACAGTATATGTCAGGTTCTGAACTAGACACCGTATGTAACGTCACTTCCTTAACTTGTAAAGCAATACCCACTTAAGAAGATATATAGCCCATTTTGTAGGCAAGGAAGTAGAAACCAACAGAAGCACCAAGAAGAGGCCATCTCAGAGTCATGGAAAGGGAAGCGATGTGACGATACCCTTGTTTAATTCCCTCCAAGTCCTGCTGGAACTAAACTTGAATGTTGACTTTGGTTGGCAACTTAACAATCACTGTAGAGCTATAATATACACAAATTGATATTTACTGAGACTCTATTAGCTATGAGAAATATCAATAAATGACACATAACCATCTGGAAAAAATCTGGGCTGAACTGATTGGTTATGGAAAGCATAGAATTTTTTTTTCACTTTTCTTCCTCTGTTCCACCCAAATATAGCTCCTTGCAAACCAAGAACTGGGCCCCTCTATGCCCCCCATGAACTACCCAGGCCCATCTGCCAAGCACAGGTTGCTCTGTGTTAGAGCTCCAAGGACGTGTCTCCCCTGCTGATCTCTGCCACACAATAGCATTATCATGTGTGTTCTCTCATTAGTTTACAAACAAAGAAACTCTGTGCCATGATCTGAAAGTCACATTCATTTTCCTGTGGACACGAGCTCTGTGGGATCCTGCAAGTGAAGGCTGCTGTCATCCTGCTTAGTCAGCTGAGTTGGAAGAGATTTTTGTGTTTATTTTTTTTCAAGAATACATGTCTGTTTGAATGTGAATTCCTTTGTGATTAAAAAAATACCCCAGCTCCATGCCCTGGCCATGAATCCTTTCTTTTGTATCTTGTGATGCTGGCCCAGGGATGAGAATATTAGATAACAGAAGATTCATTTAAAGCAGAATCAGAGATTAAACTCTTCAGTTCCCTCATCTCATAAATGCACATTTTCCTCTGCTTTTATGCTCCTGTACAGCATCTTTCTGGAACCTGTTTCCTCATTCAACACTCCCTCCCTCCACTGGGCAAGTCTATCTGGCAGCTCTGCGGGTGTCCCCTAAGCCTCTGCTCACAAAGCCTACTTGTTAATCAGCCCATCACGTGCCTTTTGACCCCCTTCCCACTTGCTTTCTCCTCATCCCTTCCAGGTAACCACCACTACTACTTCTAAAGTAGAAAAAAACTGAACAGCCAGTCAAAAGAGCTATTATCCTAAAGACTCCTTAACAAGACCTGGAATTTCCAGTAAATGAGTCCAAGCTTTTGCTCCTCTCCCCCTTCTGGACACTGACATCTCACCCCCTGCCCCAACCTTCTCCCATTCATCCATTATTATAAAGCTTGGTGGCTCTATGTTCTGTGGCCAGTGATATTTGGGGAAGCCTCCTAGCCACCATCACTGTTGTCTTCCCCTTCAGTTCTAACTGGGAATGTCTGTCCATCCACCTGCTTACCACTGTCTGACTACAGAAAGGGAAGCAGTGCTGACACTGTCAGAGCTATTGCGTTGTTTAAGCACAGGACCAAAAAGAAAAATCTCTTTTCCCAAATCTTCTGTTGACAAGTCTGGCTATGCAAGTTCTCTGCGCCTCACTTTACTGAGATTCAAAATGAGAATATTAGTTGTATTCTTTATGACTTAGGGAGACAGAATCGTGTTTGTACAAGGCTCTGAAATTGGTAGAGAGCTTAGAGAGGACCTGTGTCAACTGTGTACTTCGGGCCCAAGGCAGAAGGAAGGCTGCGTACACCTGCAGATCCTGGATAGGAGGTTTCATCTGCTCCTCCTTGTCACCTCACTCCTCCCCACACAGAAGTCAGACAACACCCATCTTCTGATTGAATTTACACTACCAGAAACCTAAAAAGACAGAAGGTAAAGTCCATTTTCATTTGTGTCTTCACATTTGATTTGTATTGGTTTTATCTTGTGATGTGCATGGAGAGAAATAAATATTCCTAGAGTTTCTTGTGCTGTGTCAAGATGGGATCCACTGCTCCACCCCCACATGCATACACATAAGATAGGAGCAAAATGTGCTACAAGTCCAAAGGATCATCTTAAAGTCCTCCACGGACATAGTTACTATGAGAGTCATGAAGAAAAAAGGAGGGAAAGAGGCTACCCCATTTCAAAGATGAATAAAAAAAAAAAAAAAAAAACCCATACTTTATTTTTTAAAAAAATTTTCAAAATTTGCAATATATGGCAAATGACATATTCTTTTCAGATAAATGGACATTATTCAGCTGAATGCAGCAGTACATGCCTAGAATCCTAAAATTTAGGAGGCTGAGGTAGAAGTGTGAGTTTGAGAATAGTCTCAGAAGTTCAGGGCAAGCCTGGGAGAGAGGGAGTCTGTGTGTCAAAAAACAACATTATAAAAACAATGAGCTTCTTTTTTCTGCCACTGAATAATGCCCAGGAAACCTTGGTTAAAAGCACTGGGTTACCCTGGTGACCAAAACACCCCAAGATACATTGATGTTATGATATCTTCACAGCAAATAATAACCTCTTCCCAGGTGGCATTACTGGAGCCTTTGGTAGGTATCAGCTCAGATCAAGGCTTTTTGAGGTCCACTGGTAGGTACCCAGAGAAACTAAAGCCCAGCTGCTGTGGGAAGACAATAATCAGCCCTCAAGGATGGGACTGCTGAACCCCAGCAAAGCATGTGCTCTGTTTGAATACAGGGTTTTCCAAGCAACAACAGGTACCGACTTTTTATGCAATCCTGGACTGATCTATTTCCTACACAAGCTTAATAACCAATTTCTTTTGAATGACTAAGCTGATGAGATTTTCCTGACCTGCTTCGACTTTCAAAAGCAGTTCGCTTATAGAAACAGATTCTCTCTTTGGCGCAAATCATGCTGTCTATCTACCTGTCTGTCTGTCAGTCTGTCTATCTGTATCATTAGTTTACAGTTTTATCCATTTTAAACATATAGTTCAATGATATTGAGTCTAGTTTTACATCTGTTGTGTAACTATCAGCACCATCTCCACTCACCCTCCCCGAGTCCTAGCCACACCTGTTCTATGTCCTACTCCTGTGAATTTGGATGCTCTGTGTATCTCACCGAAGTGGAATTATATGGTATTTATCCTTTTATGACTGGATTATTTTAATAGGCACAATTTTCTCAAGGTTCATGAATGTTACAGCATGTGTCAGAACCTCCTATTTTTCAGCCTGAATATTTTCCTTTTATAAGCAAATTGATTGATAAGTAATTCATACAAAATAAAAATTGGTAATTTTTAGCAAATAGGTCAAGCTGTTCAACCATGGCCAAAATCTAGTTTTAGAACATTTTCAGTATCTCTACAAGATCTCTCTCACTTATTTATAGCCAATCATGTCCATAGAGCATCCCTGTCCTGTTCAACTCCTGATCTACTTCTTGTTGCCATGGATTTGCCTTTTCTGGATATTTCTTATAAATAGAACATTACCATGGGCAGCCATCCATGTTTGGCCTCTTTCACACGACTGTTGAGGTTCCTCCATGTTGTAATGTAATAGGTCATTGGCTCTTTTGAAAATTCCTGGGCAGTATTCCTTTGAATTGAGTACATCAGACATAATGTACTCCTTCCTGGATTGATGGAGCTGTTTCTACTCTGGCTTTTATTGGTTATGCTCTATGACTCGTGAGCAGACCTCTGTATGGACATGTTTTCATTTCTTCTAACAGTGGGACTATGGGGTCATATGACAAGTTTATGTATAACTGTAAAGGAGTTGTCAGTTTTCAATGGGTGTGGTGGCATGCGTTTTTAATCCCAGCACTCAAGAGGCAGAGGCAGAAAGATCTCTCTGTGAAATCTAGGCTAGTCTGGTCTACATGGTGAGTTCCAGGCCAGTTGGGACTATAGGAAGACCCTGTCTCAAACAAAATAAAACAAAACAAAAAAGAAATTGTTAGTTTTCCAAAGCATCTGCGCCATGAGGAAATTTCCTTCATGCAGCAGAATGGGCCCTTCCAGTGGAGCTGCAATCTCCCCGTGACTCCTGATGTGAAAGACTCTGCTTCTTTTCTCTTTGACTCCAAGATGGAGAGTAAGTCAAGCAGTGAAAGTCATGAATTAATTCCTCAAATTTTTCTCATTTTAATATCCTTAACTCACTGCTGAGTTCGCATGCAAAGCAAGCAGTCTTGAGATTCAGAAGAAGAAGGTTGGAAATAGCCCGTGCGGTCCTGGGCAAGCCGCTGAGCGTTCATGACACAGTTCTCACTTGTAGGTGGAGGACTAGAACAAGATAATTCCTTGTGTCCTCTTCATCCATCAACATGTCTGCCAGTGGATGTGAACTCAGAATGACCCCTGATGGCCATGAGTCACTTCACACTGCCTGAGTGGGCAGCCGTTCCTCCCAACCATAGAGCCTAAAATTGGAGAAAGTCAGAACTGTCAATAATGTAGTGGCATCCTCTTGGCAGTTCAGGTCAAAACTCTCAGAGAGAGAATGAAAGGATTTGATTTTATCATAGCATGGCTGTCATGAACATGGCTCCTAGGTGTCACACTCTTATGAGTTAGCTTTTAGAAAAGCATTTACCTTCCTAATAGGAATGTATTCCATTCATCAGAAAATTTTCATTTTAGTAACTATCTTGGTTTCCTATGGGCTACTTTAAAATTTTTTGTTTTGATGAGAGAACATGTACGTATGTGAATGTGAGTTGCCTGCAGAGGCCAGAAGAGGGTGTCAGATCTGGAACTGGAGTTACAGGACTGTTGGTGGTCGCCATGTGGGTGCTGGGAACCAAACCTGGATCCCCTGCCAAGGGTAGGAAATGGTCTTAATCACTTGGCTACATTAAAAAGTACCCCAAACTGGGTGACAAAATAGCATAAATTTATTTCTTCACAGGCCCTAAGACTACAAGTCTACAAGTCTAATTCCAAATTTTTGTGTGTCATCAAGGCCAGGCTCTGCGGTTCTAGGGGAGGGTCCTTCCTTGTCTCCCCAGGTGTCTGTTTAGCTCACCTTACCCAGCCCATGTGTCCTCCCATTTTGTTCTTCTATGGCATCATTTGCAACCTTCTGATGCTATCCACAAAGTAATTAAGACTTGAAGTTTGTCTCGAACGCTTCCTAGCTCATTCAAGTAGCTAAAGTCTGAAGTTCCCATGACAAAACCTCCTCCAAGGCTCTCCATCCTCAAGAGACTTCTTTTCAAACAGGATTTTAAAAGTCTGGAAAAAAGGGAACAACAGCCTTTTCCTCAAGGCCTCTTCTACATCACAGTGTCCTCCAATCCTTCACTACTTTGAGTCATTCTTGTTCGTTATTGACAGTATGGTTCCAGTCACCCCTTCCAGGATTATAATTCCATCTACCCCTCTGCCAGGTGACTATTGGGGACTACATCTAGGCTTTCCTCGTTGCTAGCCAACCTCTCTACAACTGAGCTATATCCCCTGTGACCTTCTTATTTGTATTAAAGACACGTTCATTCTATCTACCAATCTTTAGAAGTTAGGTTCTGCTGGGCATCTTTCACTCTTTGTCTCCCTCATTAATAGCCTGCACTCAGTGGTTCTGAGGTTTACAAGGGAGAAGCCATGTAAATCATTGAGCACTTTCACCAGACACAGAGTAAGTTTGATTATGTAAGCTAGTTAATATTTTATGGCTTTGGGTGAATCAGTGCTATAGCTGTCTCCAAGTCTTCCTTTTTATTTCTCAAAAACCACTCATCCCTGTCCATCCTTGCTCTTCTCTGGGACTTCTTCCTATCAAAGCCCACTGCCTCCCATCTGGACCAGGAGTGGAAACTCCACACTGCTCTCCTTTGTCTCCAGTCTCTGCCTCCACTTCCTAGTCCATCTGGAATACAAGATCCAGATAGCACTAATGAGACGCTAACCTGGATGACATCACCTGACTGCTCAGAAATGTCAGTGCTTTCCTGTTGGCTCACCTGGAAACCATCCCTTCCTGTCCAGTGTCACTTTATAGTTCCAGTGTGTCTCCTGTCACCATGTTCCAGCCAGACTATCACAAAAGTCTTGGGCACTCGCACAACACCAGGTCCCTTTCTTGGTAGATACCATCCTCAGTCTGGAAAGTCCCTGTTGTCCCAAAATAGCAACCTTCCTCACTGTACAAAGACCCTTTCCTCCATGAAAGGACTTCTTGTGTTTCTCTTTTTCTGCTTTGAACCACACTACCCCGACTCACATACCCTTTCACAGGGCATCTATTTGTCTCTTATGTTCTTTTCTGTTTTCCCTCTAAAATATCATCTAGTGTTTCATAAGTAAAATCCACCCAATAATTATTCGTTGACTAAAATTTTACACCTTTCTGACTTTAAGGTGAGAGACATTTCTGTTTCAAACAGATGGAGAAATATAGTATATGGGGTTTCTTTGGCCTAATCTTGATGCTTTCTGATCCCCCTCAAACATTGCTTTTGTGCAGGGTAATTTAATGGCATAGATTTTCTGATTCTGCCTTTTGCCTTTCTAACTGCAAACTACCTTACCCCAATGTATCACCTGTTCCAATTTCTTGCCTTAACCTCTTAAAATTCAACTGTTCTCTTATATAGAATGGTGTTTAAGCAAGAAAACACTGAAGAGAATTGCTCTTCTTGAAGGTCTGGTCTGTATCAGGGGGCTCAAACCCAGTTATAGAAAGTGCCAGGAATTAAACTACTAAGTGGCTAGATGTTGGGTACACACAGATCACTGCATTTCAGGGTGCAGCTTGGAAGTCCACAGCATTCAGGAGCTTACTAACATTTGACAGAGGTTGCCATGTACTTAACAATCACCAGTGGAGCTCTGCACAAGAGGATGGTAGTGTATGTACATCAGCCACTGTTTTGAAGTATTTTTTTTTTAATTCTTTTCATTAGACAAGATGAAGCCATCTTTATGACCATGCTGCTGGCATAAAAAGAAGCCACATTATGGGTCAGTGGTGGCAGAATCAGGTAGTGCATTTATTTCATGTGAACACAGAAAAATCACCTGAGAACAGTCTATTTTGCAGAAACACAGATTGAAGTTAACCCTTCAATTGCTGTGATACACTACAGAGCCAGCAGTCTTGCCATGCTGCAACTTTTGATTCTCTTAGTTATGTTCTTTAGGCTGTTTGTATGGATAAATTAGGCAAAGGCGGGTGGGGGGGAGGCTGGACAGATGACCCAGTGGTTAAGAGCACTGGCTGCTCTTGCTGAGAACTGGGTTTAAGTTCTCAACACCCACTTGGTGACTAACAACCATCTGTAACTCCAGTTCCAGGGGACCCTATGCCCTCTTCTGGTCTCTTCTGGCATTGCACACATGTGGTGCACTTACATACAGGCAAAATACATACAATAAAAATACACATACAATAAAAATAAATAAAATTTAAATTAGGTGAAAGGGAAAAATTAACTGTGCAAGTGTCTTCTATGTGTTTGGAATGGCCTTTATTTATCCTACTTAATGGAGTCCCCTTGTAGTGGGTTCTAGGGAGGAAGAGCTGAAACGTAGTCTGAATCCTATGAGCCGTGAACTTCTCAAAAAGCCTGGGGAAAGGTCCAGTGAGACAGAACTGCAGGTTTCTCCCGTGAATCCTCTGTGTTTCTCCAGTCCCCACTATTTTATAACTACTTGTCAGTACCTCCCCTCTTGGGTCTTGATGAGTAAGTGGGCTGGATCCTTCATCAAGAGTGGATGCTAATGGAACCTAACCAGTTTTCCCTATGTACTCGTTGAAATGATTTGCCCTCCTGTTGGGAAGAGAAATAGGACTGAACTACCAGTGCTTGGTGGGCAGTGTGGCAGACTACCAGTGGAGCCAGGCAGCTCTGGGTTTCAAACACCATTGGTTTCAGCTGAGGCAAATTAAGTGGCCTTCTGAGCCCGTTTTCTGCTCCATAAAATGAGCTAACTGCTTCTTGTGAGGTTGCCAGGCACAAGGTTAGGTCCTAAATGAATGTTAGTGTCAGTCCCATTCATCTACACCTCCCCCAAGTCTATCCATACTCTTAAATCGGTGACATTAGAGCACAAGTAATATTTCTTATGTCCCTCTCTCTCTCTTCTCACACAAACCAAACATGTCCAAAACATGTTTTCTCCCTCTGTACTCCCTATGTACCTTCATCCCCTTAGTCCCAATGTATCAACACCCCGTAAGGAGGAAGAGGGCATGCGGACCTGGGTGGTACCTTTCTCCTCTCAGTGGGGTCGTCCTGGGTGAGGATCTTAGGAGGAGTTACACCAAGCTGCTCTGGGTGAAGCAGAGGGGCAGAGAGACGCATCCAGGTGTTTTTGTAGGGTCTTTTCCTTTTCTCCCAGGCCTGGCCCTGGAAGGCAACCTCCGTGCACAGGGTCTGAGGAAACACCCAGGTCAAGGTACGAGCCTGTCCTACACAGGCCGCTGGAGGAAGGGAAGGGACTGTCTGATTCGTAAGCTGTCCTACTCGGAGTTAAAGATTTCTTGCCCGAGGAACAATATCTCCAGCTCGTTCTAGCTTGGCGGATGACTCACACACTGGGAACGGTATAAACACAGGTGTAATAGGGGCCTGCGAAGGACCTGGGTGCCCCAGCATGATTGAAGGCCAGTCCTCCCGGCCAACCCTTGTATTCCACTTGCTAAACACTAAAGTTCAAAGAGGTTGAGCCATTTGCCTCAGGTCTGGTGACGAGGGGCTGACCAGGACCTGGAATCGGTTCAGTATCCGCAGCCTGCTTCGTCCAGCGTCGCCTACTCCGGGGTTAACATTAAGCAGCAGTGTCGGTGCCCCCCCGCCCCCACCTCTGCGCCTCTGATGTTATTGCAATCCAGACCCCTCTCTTCCCGGTTTGGTGCTCTTTCTCCCTCCCCTCCAGGGTCTCGCAGGACCGGCTGGATGGAGGGATGCAGGGCGTGTCTACACCTATACCTACATGCGCATTGTGGAAAAGGAAGGCGGGAGTATAAAGCTAGTCCCTGCAGGACTGAGCAGAGCCACTGTGGAACAGGGGACGCACAGGGGCTGGGCTCGGGTCGGCAGGCGCCCTGATCCGGCTGGGGGCGGAGCCTCGCGGTGGTGAGTGGGAGGGCGGAACCCGGCACGGAGTTCGGAGGGACCGGGCTGGGCTGGGACGGGCCGGGAGGTCGCGGCTGGCACAGCGGCTGGCGCGCAGGCCCGGCGGGGACGCGGGGCGGCGGCGGGGACTGCGGAGGTGAGGCGGGAGCCCAGGCGGGCGGCGTAACCGGAGGCGGAGGGGGCGGAGTCGCGCCCGCAGCTGCGACCCGGCCGCCTGGCCCAGGCAGTCTACACCGCCCGCGGCCGGGCACGCCGTGCGCTCAGACCCTGCAGACAATGCTCCGCGGCGCCTGGCCGACCGGAGGACGCCTCGGCCACCGACCGCAACGCCGGGACAGCGCAGCCCCGAGGTGAGCCCGCCACGCTATCTCCGGGTTCCGCTGCTTTTTTGTCTGGCGAACGTGGCCGCCCGGGGTTCTTGCGGGAGTGGGGCCGATTAGCCCCTGCCGGCGTCCGGGGGTGACAGGCGGCAAGGGGGGCGCGCTGAGAGTCCAGACCGCGTGCGCCCGGCTGTGCCCCAGGTGGAGGCGCTGGGCCAGAGAGACCCGGGAGCCGGAGGGGTGTTTTCTACTCATTGGAGAAATTCTTTGAATTTCTCCGGGGAAACTTTCCTTGAGTTCCGGGAAGAGGGGATAGACTGCTGGTCTTGCTGCTGTCTGAGGCTAGAGATTGAGGCGCTTTGGGGGACTACTTTCCACTGTGAGTATTGTCGGAGGAGCTGAGGGGCAGAGACTGTCCACACTACTCCGACCAGACTCGGGGGTGATAGTTTTGGAGGCTTGGGGACTCGGGCAGGCACCTCTTAGGCATCAGTGGGTCTCTTGAGCCGTGCTGAGTCCTCACCACACCTGGATCATGTTCTTAAGCTTTGTTAGTATCACCCTCTCCCCAGCTGGGGCACTCACACATGCACACGCATGCACGCATGCACTCGGAAAATAGAGGCTCTCGGCTTGCTTGTGAGTCTTATGAACAGACTTGGAGGCCGCTGAGCATTCTCAGATCGCAGCAAAGGCTCACTGTGTGTTCTCCCAGGTGGAGCTCAGCTTGATTTTAAAGAGCCGTTAGCAATAGCCCAAAGGTCTGGAAACGAGGAGTTTTACAATGATTTCGCTTCAGAGTCGGGTTCCGAAGACTTTATTGATTACTGCTCTGAACTATCCCTAATATCCCCTCGCTCTTCCATTCGTAAGAAGCAAATTTGACAGGAAGCCCTGGGGAATTCTGCATTAAGTTAACTTTCTTGAGGAATTCGGCTCCCCTTATTGGTTCAGACTGCAGCGGGTACAAGTCCACAGTCCTCCTGCTGAGATTAGATCGCTCAGCTTTGGAGAAAATAAAAAATAAAAAAGTTGTGAAAATATCATAATTTCCCGTGTTTGGTTGTAACTTCTTACTTTCTGTCAGGTGGGCTGTCTGGCCAATGGAGTGTTGTGAAATGCAGACACCTTCCATATCTAGCCCCCCCCCTTTTGATATTGCATTAATTTCATTGTAAAATATATAGAATTTTTAGATGAGTATTTCTGGAATCTATCAAGGTATGGCATAAGCAAATTCGGATACAAATATGATGAATATTTTGGAGCCAAAATAATTTAGTTTAATGAATCTAGCCACCCTCATTCTTCAGGTTCTTTTTAAGATCGGGTGGTAATGTATCTGACAGTTTCCATCTAGTAAATTGTTGCCACAAACCTGATGCAGAAGTTTGCAGGGGCAAAGCCATTTTTCCATGACTTAGATCACAAAGAACTCTGAGATCTTTTTCTAATTTTACACTGAAGCCTCCTACTGAAATAGGGGAATTTACATAATTCTGGGGTCCGCCTACCCTCAGAGAATGTGGGCCTGGAAGGTGTCTTTCCAGACTGTGGAGAACTGGCACTGCTGAGGGCTCTGCTCCTGCTTCAAGAGTGCCACCTGCGAGCTTTACCATCTTTTACTGAAAGAACTAGATGATTCTGATTCCAGGTGCAGAAGCACAACTGGAAGAGGCTTTTCTGGCTCCACAGACACGGTGGGAAATTCTCTTTGCAGAGACTGAAAAACCAGTTTTAATAGGACAAAGTGAGTCAGTGGTGGTAGGGAGGTAAGAACTTCATTTGTTTCCCTTATTCACTGATTTCCCCCTTAAAACCTGTGTGTCTCTGGGCAGTTGTGTGGTCAAAGTTGTATCCTGCCTACAGAAAGTCCCAGAGTTGAGGATGGGAGCAAAGAGGGTACTCATAAACTCATGAGGGGCCTCAAGAAAACTTCTGGATCATAATCAAGAGCCTCCTGAAGGAACTGTCAGGGCTGTTGGCTGCAAAGGAAAGGGGAGGACCTTAGAAAGTGGGGTGTTTAACCACTTCCTGTCAAGATTGTGTTCCAAATTGACTGCTGAGGAGGAAATGAGATGTGAACACTCAAAACTGTTTATCTGTGAATGTGTGGTAGCCTCTGAGGAAGGGGTGGATGTCAGCCATCTCAGCTCTGCCTGACCTAAAGCTTGCTTCCCAGGAAGCTGAGGAGCCTCACAGGCTGATATCTCTTCCAGGAGCCCACTGAGGGGTGTGGCAGCCTCTTGCAGTAGACTTGGGCTTGACCATGGCTTTGCTACAACTTGGAAGGACTAGTCAGACTTCACATATCATCTTCCCTAGAGTGACATACTCATCACCTTAGAAGACCAATATACTTCCTCAGCCTCCCACCCCTTACAAAATTTACCAGCAAGTCTATAGCTTTCTGGGGCCTGTAACTGTGGAAGAAAGGCAAAGTCTGGCTGTGGCTCCTCCAATTGTGGAAAGCCAGTGACCTCTTCTGGAGGACTTGACTGGGAAGGAACCTGCTATTTGGGTTTGTTGGGAGGAGAAGAATTGAGCCAGCAATCACTAGACAAAGGGACCCTTGCAGTGATTGCAGAAACAGATTTCAGAATGTTCATTTAGTTTAAGCAGTCGGTTTCCTCATTAACTGGCAGGAGTGTGTATGTGGTGGGGGATACATTTGGCTTCTGCACTCATTGGGTAAGCACCTTGTCTGTGAATGTGGGAGACAAGAGAAAGAGTGCTTCCCACAAGTGCTCTGGAATGGTCTTTGGAGCTCCTGGCTAATTCGACCTGGTTAGTCCTGTTGATTGTTTAGAGGGCATCAACCTCAGGCAAATTCTCACCAGGCAAAGTGGAGTATTGACCCAGGGCAAAGCTCTCCCTCTTCAAGGAAAATCTGTTCATTTCAAGTTCTTCACAAGATTTTCTTTCTAGAACATTCTCCTAAAGAATGGCAGTTCATTCTCAATAGGAAAAAAGGAGCAATGAGCAGCAAGCAGATAATAGCAGGCTCCTTGGCATCAGGAATAAGGCAAAGGCGAGGGGAGGCATGTCAGTCAAGTTGGCTTGGCTTTCTAGACCCAGCAAACTTGCTGTCAATGACAGACCACAGCTTGTGTCCTTGCTATAGGATCCTTACCTGCAGAATGGAGATCTCGGCTATTTTATGGGATGCTATCAGATTACTTGGTTAATGTCGTAGCCCTTTGAGCTTCTCTCCCGGGGCGCGGGGCGGGGAGGGTGAATTTGCTGAGGATTATGGGACAAATTGGGCTTTTAGATTTATTTTCAGAAGCAGTGAGCTGTTCAGACAAACTGATCACCTCTCCCTAGAGCTGTGATAGGAAAAAACAACTGTTTGATAACCTCTTCTATCTCTTATATGCTGTCCAGTTTCTCTTAAGACAGGACTGTGGAGCCAAGCATTTCTGTCTTCTGTTTTCATCTTGGCAAGTAGCACCCTGCTTTGTTTAACCTCAGCACTGAGTGGAATAATGCATATTAGGCAAGGGGAGGGAGAAGAATTCCCATGGTGTCAAACCTTCTGACAAGGTGCCCCTGGGGGACAGGCCAGTACCATACCACTCCCTTTTCTTAACTACTTGTCAAAAGTATAGTTTCTGTTCAAAGCCTGTGGGTTATTCTCTGAAAGCCATAGCTTTTATATGTTATTCTACTGTGTGATTCTTTCTGGTCTGGGGCAGTATGCCAGACTCTGAACAACCCAGTATCTCAAAGAATGTAGGGGCTAAGTACAGGTTTCCCATCTCAAACTCAATATGATCTATTCCTGTATCTGTTCTAATCTTTAAGCATTCAGTGTTTGGGGGACTGAAGTATGTGTGTGGGAGGGATGTGGGGTAGTGTGTGGGGGAAGTATGTGGGTGGGGGAGGGGTGGGGGCATATGCAAGTGCCCATTGTACATCCATACATGTATGTGTGGAGGCCAGAGGTTGACGTTGGGTGTCTTTATCTATCATTCTCCATTTTATTTTTGAGACAGTCTCTCACCAAACCTGGAGCTCGTGGATTGGCTAGACTGACTGGCCAACAAGATTTAGGATTTTCCTGTTTCCACTTCCCAGCACTGAGATTACAGATGTGAGCCATCATGCCCAGCTTTTTGCATGGGTTCTAGGAAGCTGAACCCAGATCCTTATGTCTACATGGCATGCACTCTACCCTCTGAACTATCTCCCCAGTCCCTTTCTTTTATATTCTTTATTCAAGAAAAGGGGCCGGGATAGTTTGTACACTTCCAATGAGGCCACCCCTCTAAAGAGTGTCAAAGAGTTTTGGCAGCTGAGCACAGGGCGCAGAATGATCAACATAGACCCCTTTACCTCCTTCTTCCCCCTTCTCTCCAATCTCATAATCAGGCTCTTATTGCTAATGCACCCATCTACAGGCAGGACAAATTCCTAATCAGACAGTGATCTACCTTTCCAGAAAGGTGCTCAGGAACCTACCTCTACCTCCCACAAGACCTTGCCAGAGAGCTGGACACAAGATGAACCTGTACCCTATCAGCTCACAATGCTCCAGACCATTCGATTGAACCCTGAGAGCCCCAAAATGTCTGCGTGCAGTGACTTTGTGGAGCACATCTGGAAGCCCGGGTCCTGCAAGAACTGCTTCTGCTTGCGGAGTGACCACCAGCTAACAGCTGGCCATCCCCAGCCCAGAGCAGGCAACCTGCCCTCTGTGCCTCGGCTGCCCCCCAGACCTGAGAACTACCGTCCAGAAGATGAAGGTGTGAATGGCTCTGCCTACTCGAAACCCACCATCGCTGTGAAGCCCACCATGATGAGTTCTGAGGCCTCTGATGTATGGACTGAGGCCAGCCTGAGTGCTGAAATCCCACAGGTGAGGCTGACTAACCCATGTGGTATTTGACAGGGCTGTTCCTATTCTGACACGTGGTGGCTGGCTGGCAGCCAGGGAAGGCTGTTGGAGCAAGAATGCTACAGGATGACTGCCTGCTAGTTTGCCCTGAGTTGACTGCTGTTTGACTCTTCCCATCTTCCTTTAGGCTAACATCCATTAGGCCAGTACTTCAGGATTTCCTCCAATGCTTTGGAGATTTATATAGGAGTAAGCAAAAGTAAAACAAAGCTTTAAATGATTGGCCAGTAGCTTCAGGTATCTACCCAAGTAGATATGCAGTCAGTGCATAATGATTGCCAGGCACCCAACACTCCTCCAACTCAGGACCACCATTATTTCATCTCCCTCCCCACCTGCCTCTTTTCCCTATTATTATTATTTTTTCCTATTGTTACATGTATTTTTATTTAACCACACTGGATAATATTGAAGTAATATAACAGATTATATATTTCACATGCAATCTCTTTGAACTGTTCTTTTTTAATAATTTATTGAAAATTTCATGCAGGCATATAAGCATATAAGGTGTTTTTTAATTTTTATTTTTTAATTTATTATTTTTATTTTGTGTATGCATGTATTACCTACATGTAGGTAAGTGCACCCATGTCGTGCAATGCCCGAGGAGGTCAGAAGAGGCCGTCAGATCCCTTGAAACTGGAGTTATGGACGGTTGTTAGCTGCCATGTGGGTGCTGGGATTCAAACTCAGGTCTTAACCACTGAACCATTTCTCCAGCCCAACATATAAGGTGTTTTGATCAAATTCATGCCCACTCACTCCCCTTCAACTCCTCCCATATCTCCCCATCACTCTTTTCTGATAACTTCATATATTCTTCCTCCTCCTCCTCCTCCTCCTTCTACCTCCCGAGTGCTGGAATTATAGGCATACACCACCGTGCTCTTTGCTACTCTACCATTCCCCCCTCTGAAGAAGTAACCCTAAAATCTTTTAAGGATTAGCTTAGAGCTCCCAAATACTTTTGACATTTTTGGCCTTTGGAACAGAGTATGTTGCTAAGAGGCCCAAGGACATTTTGACTTTTAGCCAAGAAACTGGCTACTTTTCTTTGGGGTCTTTTTACACTAACTGCCTAGCCAATTCCTACCTCCTACTCTTATCGCACCATCCTCTGAAGAGGTTGCCCAATTATTCCCTGTTATTTTTAAAGGAAACCACAAGCATTATTTCATTTTAGTACATGTGTTTAAAAGACAAAGGCTTTAAAAATACAACCACAATGCCATTATCACACCTAAAATATTAACAGCAATTCCTTATAGCCATTTAATACTCAGCCAGTGTTCATACTTCTAGATTTCCTTTTTAATGTGCGTATGTGTATATGTGTAGTGTATGTGTGTGCACATGTGTGTGGGTAGAATAGGTGTACCTGTGCATGCACGTGTGGAAGTCAGAGGTCCATATTGGGGTTTCTTCCTCAGTTACTTTAAAGGCAAAGGCCCAATGAACCTGAAGCTTGCCATTTCTCAGCTAGACAGTAAGCTCCAAGCATCCACTTGTCTCTGCTACCACCACCTCCCCAATGCTGGGGTTATGGGCACATGCCACCATACCGAAGCTTTTACTTGAGTGCTAGGGATCCTAACTCAGGTCCTCATACTTGCAGGGCAAGCACTTTACTCACTGAGCCATCTCCCCTGTCCTCTTACTACTAGTTTTGAAGTGTGGATTTTGCTAGTCTTATCTAGGATCACTAGACAGTTAAACCCCTAGAGGTTAGACCTTCTTAGTTGTTCCAAAAGAAATCTTTTAAAACAAACAGTTATGGAAAAGTGTAGGCCAGCACTGCTGGAGGCTGTTGTCTATGGATATCTAAGACATTCTAAGAACTCTTGCTCCACGTGACCTCTCTGAATGATCTACTTTTCCTCAGCCAGTGTGGTATGTGGATCAGGAAGAGTGTGTCACCGCATGTGAAAACAAAAGTCAGTTTTAAATCAGAGAAGCTTATTTGAAGACAGGCATTTCCTATGGAGACAACAAGAACTGTTCTATTTTCCCCAGCTGGTTACACCCATTCACCAGGCCACTTTTGACACCTTCAACTTTCACCTACATAAGCCAGTGACTCTGTTCAGAATCCCCTGGGAAAAGAGCCACATGCACATACAGGCCTCGTTTTGAAGCTATCTGAAAGTGCAGGGCGGAGGGGGGTGGGTTATGGAAGGAAAGGAAAAAGGGACAGTGACCTCATTGATGGGAATGACTAGGCCACATCTTCTTTGTCTTGTTACCCAACTAGTCCAACCACTTAGTCAGGCTGAAGTTGAGGTCACTGCTGTTAACTGGAAGAAAGGGCATCTGTGTGACATGGCCCAGGAAAGTCTACCAAGAAGCTAGGAAGCCCAGACCCAGATCAGAAACTATCTCTTAGCCTCCTGCCCTTCCCATTTCCCACCCGAGGTGCTTCTGAAAATCATTGACTTGTTTCTTCAGGAATGCATCCTAGCTGGATTATCCAAAGACCAACCAACACAAAGGGAACACTAAACAAAACCCCAAATTATTTTCCAGTCCTGTAGAACTATTTCACCCAGCAGTTGTGAGTGAAAAGGTGAAATATTCCTTTTCAACTTTTTCCTACCTCACAGGCTTAAGCCAAAAGCATTACAAATTCTGGGTGAGATGCATAGCTCAGCATCTAGGGAGAAAGCTGGCTCAGTGAGCCCCCAACCATGATCATAACACTGGGGAGGTCAGAAGGTAGGCATGGGCATTGCTTAGACAAGACAGTTGACAGTGTTATCCCTTGCCTCTCACCTTTTCTCTCTTGTTCTCTAATAAAGTATAATTTGTGCCTTTTAACCTTGGGACTGCGTAGGTCATCTGGAGACGAGCCCCCGGCAAGCTTCCAATCCCAAAGCAAGAAGATGCATCAATAGTTTACCTGGGCAGCTTCCATGGTATGCAGAAGCCTGCAGGTCCTTCTACCTGCACAGATGGCAGCTCTTGCTGCCCTCCATCCTATACCATGATCGGACTGCATAGCCTAGAGGCTCGAGGGGAAAGGAACACTGCCTTCCACCCAGTGAGCACTCAGGAGAAGGCAGGACGGGAAGAGAAACCATTTCTCCACCAAGAGCCGCCCTCAGCTCAGGAGAGCTTCCGTCAGAAGCTAGCTGCCTTTGGGGGGATGACATCTAACTGTCACAAGGGCACCAGGCCCTGCCCATCTCCACAGCCTTTGCGGGAGTCCCTGCCCTCTGAGGATGACAGTGACCAAAGATGCTCACCCTCTGGAGACAGTGAAGGTGGAGAGTACTGCTCCATTCTGGACTGTTGCCCAGGGACCCCTGGTGCCAAGGATGCCGTGCATGCCACCAAGGGCTCTGGCAGACATGGAGGGGACTGCTCACCCATGAGCTGGGAGCAGGAGACATGTGCAGGGTCAACAGAGGAGGAGAAACGAGTCCTGAGTTTCCCCAGGGAGTGTTGTGGCCAGGGCCCCACAGTGAACCCACCTCGCCTGGGCCCCAAGAAGCCATCCCTTAACTCAGAGGCTGCCAATTCTTCAGATGGCCTGTCTTGTGGTGGTGGCAGCAGTGGGGCCAGCAGCCCCTTGGCTCCCCACCTTGAGAGTGATTACTGCTCTCTTGTGAAGGAGCCAGCTCCTGGGAAGCAGCAGGACTCGAGCTGCCGGATGTACACTTCTAGAAAATGTGTGGGGCAGCCTGGGGAACTCCATCCCCCAGCCCACCCCAGGGAAGCTGTGCAACCAGAACCCATCTATGCTGAAAGTACCAAAAGGAAGAAGGCAGTCCCTGTGCCTTCCAGGCCCCAGGCCAAGGCAGAAGAGGCAGCAGCTGCTCAGGGCCAAGGCCAAGTATGGGCAGGTGATGCCTGGGCTCAGAAAACACCCTCTGGTTGGGGTCGGGAGAAGGAAGGCTCAGAAGTGGTTCCCCAGGTGGCGGCCACCATCACAGTCATAGCTGCCCACCCAGAAGAGGACCATCGGACCATCTACCTGAGCAGCCCTGACTCTGCAGTGGGTGTGCAGTGGCCACGTGGGCCTCTGAACCAGGACTTGGAGGTTGGTCAAGAGGAATCACCAGCTGCACAGGGACTGAGTACCAAGGAAAGCCATTCTCATAATGTAACTGAGAACACGCCCAAAGGAAGGCCAGCTATTCCTCCCAAGCTGTCCAAGAGCAGCCCTGGAGGGTCCCCAGTGTCACCATCAGCTTCCCCTCTGACTGACCTTAGCGATGGGAGTTCTGGTGGCAGCAGCACGGGACCCCAGCTGTCATCTAGAGTCCCTGCTGACCCTACTTCTTCCTGCCAGACCAATGGCATTGCTGTCAGTGACCCTGCCAAGTGCCCCCCACCCACCGCCTCCTCCTCAGCCTTGGACCAGAGGCGGCCAAGATACCACACTGGTACCTGGAGTCGGCAGTGTAGGATAGAGGAAGAGGAGGAAGTAGAGCAGGAATTGTTGACTCAAAGTTGGGAGATAGAGGTAGAAAATGGCGCCTTGGACCGTTCAAACTCCTCTACCTGGCACCATCTCCATCCCACTGATGGCTCCTCTGGGCAGAACAGCAAAGTCAGCACTGGAATGAGCAAATCTGCATCTTTTGCATTTGAGTTTCCCAAGGACAGAAGTAGGATGGATGCATTCTCCCCTCCTCCCCCACCTCCAAAGTCACGGTGAGTAGCAATGCCTGTGTGGGAAGGGAGAAAAAAATGCCAATCTGCAGGTCATTTCCCAGAAACTGAAAACTGTTACTTTTGCTACCTCTCTGGAAAACCTCGGGCCCAGCCTGGAGTTCTACCTACCAGGCACCAGTGTCTACTTAAAGGCCATTGTGCGTTATGTAAATTTCAGAGACCAGGAATCTTCAGAGACCAGGAATTGTTGCTCCTGTTTGTGTTCTGCAAACCTAAAGCACAAATTGGCTATTTGGAATAATCTTACAAAAAGCATGAGGGGCCTGGGGATGTACTGCAGTGCACTTGCTTAGTTAGCATGTACAATCTGGAGTGCTGTGTAAAAGCACCTGGGACTGGGGTGGGATGGGTAGCTCAGTGATAGAACCCAAACAGCATGGATAAGACCCAGGGTTTGAACTCCAGCATCACAAAACAAAAAGAAACAGAAAGCACTATGAGTTATTCCTCTTTTAGAATGCCCCTATTTTAATAATCTGGAGTGTGCATAACACACACACACACACACACACACACACACACACACACACACTTTTCTGAAGTGCGTTATTTTTTGGAAACTCTGAAACTTTTCATTGGTTGCAACATGGAAAAGAGGGCTAGAGGGGGTCACAGTACAGGAATTGAAAAGGTGAAGCCAAGTGTTTGCTCAATAAACTGCTACCATGGTGGTGATTGGGCCTTGGGGCCAAAATTAGAAAAGAGGAAACTTTGGTTAGTGAGCCTTAGATGTAGGTTTTCAAAGGGAAAAACATAGTTTTATGTTAGCTGAAATTCACAGTTCATAGCTTTATCCACAGCCTCTCAGCTCCCCTGCTAGTTTAATGTAACTTTCAAAGGCTCCAAGAAAATAAATGCCTTTTCTTAGCTTTTGAACTGTGCATGTATTTTAAATTCTGGGAAAACTATTTCCCCTGCTTTGGTGAAAGTAAAACTGATTTTTATCACAGAAAAGAGAAACCTGTTGTTTAATTGTGTGTGTGTGTGTGTGTGTGTGTGTGTGTCCAGCCCTTCCAGTCTCTCTCTAGTCGTGTTCTTTCTCTAGTCGTGTTCTTTCTCTAGTCGTGTTGCCAGTGTTCCTTTTTTAGTAGATGCACCTCTAGGTTGCTGTCAGAAACAAGGGAACTGACCATTGAGAAGCAGCCATGACACTTGACTTTGAACTTCAAGGTGTTTCCATCTGTGATGTGATCTAATGTGGGCTTGTTCCCGTGATCACTGCTTTGTTCTGGCCTTATATTTACTGCCCACCATGTAGTATACATACCTCCCAGTGCCTCAGGTGATTGCATACTCTCTCAGGTCTTTCAACTGTAGTTTTAAGTCAATGAATGAAAGAATGAATGATTGATTGATTGATTCAGTAGCTGTTCTCCTTTATAAGGTATTTACTATGGGCGAGGCATGAGTTTACAGCTGTTAGACATAATAACTCATTTAATTCTCAGAATAGCCCTGTGAGAGATGACATAATGGACTGAGAGCTGAAGGATTCTACATAAGCCCCTGGACGCCCACTCCTAACTTGTAGCGAAGCTGCTGAACTGATAGCACACATCTGGGCACATAGGAACGGAGCATGCTGTGGGAATGAAGCGCAGGCACCGTGCCTGTGTGCCCAGTTCTAGGTGCTGATGGAGCACCAGCTACAGCATTACAAAGCCAAGCTCCTGTTCCATATCTCATTTACTGCCTGGGCAAACCACATACTGTTAGGTTGAGTCCATAAAATGCGATTCTTGTACTTTTCTAATGGCCCATTATTTGGAATTATTTTTAACATGTATTTACATGCGTGCGTGCGTGCGTGTGTGTGTATGATGTTCGGGCAGGTATGCATGCACTCATGGCATGTGGAGGTCTGAGGACAGCTTGCAGGAGTCACTTCTTTCCTTCCACAATGTGGGTTTTGGTGATGAACATAGATCCTCAGGCTTGGCAGTAAGCGCCTTCACCGCTGAATCAGCTCTCTCCACACCCAATTATTGAAATGAGATGAACAACAGTTCACTGAGGAATCCATTATTATATAGGCAGAAACCACACCAGGGTATTAAATGTGACAGTGACACCCTTATCCTGTATGAATCTGCCCAGCTTAGTCCTAGAAACACCACCTGAGTCTTAGAAAAGTAACTGAAACTTTCTCACTTAAAAGATGTGGAACTTAGAGAAATTCTCATAGTCATAGTAACATAACTCAGGAAGAGTTTTAATTAGCATCTAGGGTGAATTTCAGAAATTCTTGATCCAGTATGTGGTGGCAAAACCCTTGGATTTTATATAGCTCAAATAAGGTCTTATATAGTTCAAATAAGGTTCAAACCTCAGAGGTTCTAGGTTCTAGTTATTAAAGAACAAATTTTCAGGACTTTTGGGAAAATTTAGAAGCTAAATTAAGAGAACAAAAAAGGACCATCACATTCCGTTTAAGGTTAGTCAAACTATTTCATTCAGGGAAGTATTTTTGTCTTTCAAGCATTACTGGCATTATCTTTTGAATCTTCACATGTCCTCTATGAGGTGACACAGGGCAGGCCTGGGACTATAAACTGACTCTGAATTCTGGAACTCAGTACTTACTGAATTCTTTTGAGGAGGGTGCAAAAAATCCCAAAGTATTCTGATCTTGGAGGCCAAGGTGTAGGCAAATCAGAATGTAAGGGAGAGCTCAGCCTCTAGTTGAATCAATACTAATCTCAGGGCACACACATAATTATGGCAAGCTAATACCATTTTTCCAAATGAAAATTGTGGCATGCCTTCAAGCAACATGGAAGGCTCGGCTGATTTCTGTGCATAGGTCCATCTGTTCACTGGGTCTTGTTTCTAGTGCTCTGCTTCTTTATTCGGATTGTATATGCTTAAAACCTAAGGAAAAGTTGTCATGTGCAGGGCTGGGTTACTTTCTACCCACAGAGTATGGGAGACAAATCTACCTACTTTCTTGGACCAACATAAAAGAACAGAGAATAATTTTCTGGGTTGCCTGTCATCCTTTATTTTTTAAAACACAAACTGACTCTGAACTAGAGGGCAAAAGTAGCTATTCAGAATCACTTGAATTTCCTGTGGTCTGGTATCGAGTGAGTGGCAAATAGCTTATCTGAGATATTTTCCTCTGAAAACTCCCGTTTGTGTTTGGGAGAAACCTCTTGTAATGTCCTGCAGGACAGAGATTCTCCAAGCCCATTCGAAATGTTGGTGCGTTCTCCTTTGGAAGTCTTTAGCTGTGTGCCTTCTTCCTCCTGGTAGGCAAGGGAAGACTCACCCTTTTTTCACCTGCTGCTGCCAAGGCAACTGCCTCCATCCACAAACTCAGATGACTTAGAATGGTGGATCTTACCAAATCTCTGGGTTACCCTGCCCCATTTTAGGACAGTGTTATAAGGATTGACAAGTACTTTTGGTAGAAAACAGAAACCCCTGCAGACTAGAAGGGCAGAATGGTAGTTCAAACATCACCTTCAAGACTTCAGGCAGTTCTATGAGGGCCACAGTGCCTGGAGAAACAATTAAGATGCACAAGAATCCAATTTCTTTCTGCCCTTTATTTCCCTGCAGATGCAAACTCAGTTTGACATGACTTATGACTTGGGAGTGACAAGGTCAGAAGATTTGTCTGTTTAGGGCAGACAAGTGGTTCACAAAGAAACCTCAAAGTAGAATGATAGGCTTGGGCTCAGAGGTGGACTTTGGAGTGTCCGCGGAATAAGAAAACAGATGGGTTTAAGTGGTTTCAGTTTCTGTATGGTCTGGGCCCAGGTAAGGCTAATCCAAAGAAAAGTTTCCCCAAGAAAGTGAAAGATGTTTTTGTTTTAAAGTTACTAATCTTAATTTTAATCTACTTGGTGCTCTTTTCCTTTCATCTTGAGGATGCTGGGAAGCATTGGCTGTTCTCTGTTCAGTCCTCTCCTAGTTGGAGGGACAGTGCCCTAAGTAGAGTTTGTTTCTGTCCATAGAGGTGATCACTTTGCTGGTGGGAGGAAGCAATGTGACTTCTTTGTGTGTTCTCTCCTGTAACATGGTGGCACAGTATGACCCTGAGGATGGGAAGAGAATGAATGAGATGGCTATTTGTTTCCAGCTTCCATATCAAATCTGATTAAAGCTCCAAACACTTTGTTCCCACTACACTTTCTATTGTAGGGAATTACAGGGTGGCACCAGTGTGTAAGAAATCCCACAGTCTCCAGTCTTCATGGTCTTATCTAGGTGACAATTCGGAAAAACCCCAGTTTGTATTAGGAAACACTGTATTGAGGGAATCTTCTCTGTAGTTAGCCATTCTGACCCAGTTTAAATAAGCAGGCTAGAGGTGAAGTTGGTTGAGGAGAATGAGTACTGGGCATATTCCATGGGAGAAATTGCACACCCCCTTGCACAGTTTGGCAAATGGAACAAAACATATGCATCAATAATGTAAGTTTATACTGTTATGCCAGAGGTAAGTCAGCTTACAGACAGAAGCGGGGAATGGGGCATGTCATATGCCATGAGCAGGGCATGCTGAAATTTATTTCTATCTTCTTACTTTGTTTGAGACAGAATCTTACTGTGCAGCCCTGGATGACCTAGAACTGTCTTATTTTGACCAGGCTAGCTTTGAACTCAGAGATCCACCTGCCTCTGCCTCCTGAGTGCCAGGATCAAAGGTGTGTGCCACTACACCCAACAGCAATTCCTATCTTCTTGTTCAGTAATGTTTTTCTAATTTTACATTCCAAAATATTTTATTACTAAATTTGTATTCTACACAAAATGTATAATGAGCTTTAAATATACATATTTATGGCCACATTAAAATTGTAAGCTCAGCCAGTCGTGGTGGTGCATGCCATCCCAGCTCTTGGGAGGCAGAGGTATGCAGATCTCTGTGAGACTGAGGCCAGCCTGGTCCACATAGTACCTTCCAGGCAGGCTGGGACTTGGGAGACCCTGTTAAAAGAAAATTGTAAGCTCAAGCTGCCATAATAGTACACTTCTAAACTCAGACTAGATTACATTGTTTCAGGCTTGTTCTGTAGTTTTTAAATAATTGCTGACTTGATAGCAATATATATCTATATCTCTCTCTATATATTTTTTAAGAGCTTCTGCGTAATTTTGAGCATGTGTCCTCGACTATGGGTAAGAATCAGAGCTTCTTTAATTCATTTGACATCTACTAATGACCTACATTTTATTGGGCTCTGTGCAAGGTGCTAATGATACAAGTTTTGTCCCTTAAGGTTCTGAGGGTTGAGTTAGTAGGGATAAAATGGGCAGATATGCAGCATGCCCACCAAAGGCTCACCCCTGCTTTGACTCTCTTTGATGAGACTGGTACTCACAGGATCAGAGTTCTTTTTTACATTTTTTAAAAATTTATTTTTCGATTTTTATTTTATGTGTATGAGTGTTTTGCCTGCATGTGTGTAAGCACACCCATGTATGCAGTGCCCATGGAGGCCAGAAGAGGGTGTCGGATTCCCTAGAATTAGAGTTATTGACACTTGTTAGCCCTGTGGGTTCTGGTAACCAAACCAGGTCCTCTAGAAGATCAACCAGTGCTCTAAACTGCTGAGTCATCTCTACAGCCCAGGATCAGGGTTCTTACCACAGCCTGTGCTCAGTTCAGTAACACGAAAGTGAATACAGCTGGGTGTGCAGAAGTCATTCAGTTATGCCCTGTTTATGCCCTATTTATTTCACCTTCCAGAAAAGCCCCTCACTTCTTGTTTGACACTTAATAGGTGCTCAAGAAATGTTGAGGAAAGAAGCAAATGGCTCAGACCGTGAAGTTCCCTTTGAGCCCAGGTTTCTTGGTAGCCCTCACTTTTGAAAGTAACACAGTGTGTCTGCATTAAAAAATAGATTCCTGGGGCTGGAGAGGTGGCTCAGTGGTTAAGAACACTGACTGTTCTTGCAAAAGACCTGGGTTCAGATCCCAGCACCCACATGGCAGCTAACAACTGTCTGTAACTCCAGTTCCAGGGGATCTGATGGCCTCCTCTGTCCTCCGGCATTGCACGACACGGGTGAACTTACCTACATGCAGGCAATATATGCATGCATATAAAAATAATAAATTAAAAAATAGGTTCATATTTGCATCTCTTTAAGAAACTGCAAACTCCTGGGAGTGCCAGAGTTATGTCATATGTGTTCTTGCTTGACATGTCATAGCATCCCTTAGCACAGAGCTGGATACATAGTAGATACTCAGTACAAAATTGAAATGACTCCACAGTTCAGAGCCCTGACTACACATAGGACCCAGGTTCGATTCCCAGAACCCACATGGTGGCTAACAACCATCTCTAACTCCAGTTCCAGGGGATCCGATGCCCTCTTCTGAACTCCTCAGGCATTGCACAACATGGGTAGACCCACCTACATACAGGCATTATACTCATACACATAAAATAAAAATGATAAAAAAAAAATTTTAAAGAAAATTTATTATTAGTATGTGTGTACATGACATGTGCGGACACCTATGTCACTGTGCACATGTGAAGGTCAGAAGACAATTCTATGGAGCCAGTTCCTTTTTGTGCTGGATTCCAGGGATCAAACTCAGGTTGCCAGGCTTACATAACAAGTATCTTTAGCCGCTGAGCCATCTTGTCAGCCCTGAATGTACTGTTTAAGAAGGCCAATTATTAGTATGTGTGTACATGACATGTGCGGACACCTATGTCACTGTGCACATGTGAAGGTCAGAAGACAATTCTATGGAGCCAGTTCCTTTTTGTGCTGGATTCCAGGGATCAAACTCAGGTTGCCAGGCTTACATAACAAGTATCTTTAGCCGCTGAGCCATCTTGTCAGCCCTGAATGTACTGTTTAAGAAGGCCATAGCATGCCACAGAATAAACAGTTCTTTGCCCAACCTTTTACTGGATACCGTTGTAATTTCATGGCTGTCCCTGCTCAGTAGATCACTGGCACCCCAAGTTAAAGAAACTGAAGTTAATAATTGTTAATGCTTCAAGGTGGGCAAACACAGCTAGACACAATGCATCCTTTCATAGGTTAATTACTCAGTAATTGTACACTTTGCTTCTGCATTAGGGCTGTATTATTCTGTCTCTTTCTTTTTTGTTGGTTTTTTGTTTTGTTTTGTTTTGTTTTGTTTTGTTTTTTTAATTGAGCAGGTGTGTGGAGCCCATTCCCTCTTGCCATAAGAATGTTCCTTTCAGGTAGCAATCATCTAGAATTTTTTTTTTTCCATCAGTGAGTTGCAAGGAATTCTAGGGTGTGGTTTTCCTTTTCTGAGCCCAGCTTTTTTCATGCTTTCAGAGTGAGGTTGGGAAACACAGTCTTGAGACACATGGCAGAGCTCCTACGTCATGAAGTCAAAGGGACTTTGTTGCTAGACTAGCCTACCTGCTTTGGAGGTATGGAAGTCACCACTTGATGAGCAATTTTTAGTTAGTGACCCAAGGAATGTTTCATTGTTTGGGCATGGCTGCCCTGATGGATGTCTATCATGGTTGGTAGATGAAGAGCAGAGAACACTTGCTGTCCTTTCCATAGCTAATTCTGTTCTCATTTTAAAGATCTTCATTCTTTGCATTAAGTTGCTCACCATTTATGTGTATTGACTTTGAGCAGATCCTAGAATATGTTGGATGTTAAGCATGTTCACACTGCTCCCATGCAACTTTGTAAAATTCCCTGCTTCAACTAGCTTGCATCCAATGCCCTCGATGTCTGGTGTTCAGTGTGTCCTGGGTAAGCAGACATGTAAACAGTTGTTCTAATACTGGGTGACAAAGGGAATTTCCACACTGAAGACTATTTTCTTTTATAATTTAAAATGTTTTTCTTATTTGTGAATAGTTTTATTTTGCCAGTTCTTGGTACCTTTTTTTTTTTACTTGTTTGTGAATTTCATAGAATATATTTTGGTCTTATTTAGATCCCCTCCTATGTCTGTACTTGACTATTTTTTAAAAGATCCTTCCCTTTCATTTGTTATTTTATTGATCTATTTGTGTGTGTGTGTGTGTGTGTGTGTGTGTGTGTGTGTGTGTACATGCGGACTTCACATATATCTCAGTTTTGGAGAATACTCTCACACTAAACGAGGCACTGACCATTTCTGCCACATTGACTGGCCAGTAAGCCTCACCTCAACCTGCCTATCTCCCTCCACTCAGAGCACTGGTCACAAGCCCATGGCACCATCCCAGTCTTTTTAGGTGAGTGCTGAAGGTCAGAATTCAGGTCCTCATGCTTGGGCAGCAAACACTGCCCACTGAGCATCTCCCTAGCCCAAGATCCTTACTCTTTTACTCAGATTATTTTGTTCTTCATTTAATTAACATGTCTGTCACTTTCAAATGAACCTCTTGACTTCCTGGTAGTTTGGCTTTTCAGCCATTTCATACCCATTTACACATGTTTTAAAAACTTTTTTAAAGTTTAAAACCTAGGGAAATCATTAGGGTGTCACTGTGTATTCCCTAGTTCTGGGAAACCCTTCAGGATGCTTCTGCTCTTTGAGAGCTCCACATGACAATCAGAATTAATGGGAATAAAAGACATTGGATAAATACAAGAATTGTTTAGATCAATGGACAGATTAGTAAGTAACATGAATTTGAAAATGGGTAAGAATGGGAAGGATATCCTGGAATCTTAAAATCAGTCATCACTTAGAACTATTTTTACTAATATATATAAATCAAAGCTCAGATGGACTTTTATGACCCTTGAACCACAAGGGCAGCTGGCCAATATTCTCTACACCAGTTCAGTTTAGTTAGAATATTTCCCTAGAGCTCCATGTGGGAACCCATTCTGTAGGAAACTTTGCCACAACCGATTAGTGGTTTCTGCAGGATTTGCCGACACATGCTGGTCATTTGCTAAATCAGCCTTACAATCTAAAATTAATCTAAAATGCAAAATGACTGGTGGTCAATAACTGTTTCCCTTGTTAACTTAAGAGTTTAAGAATTCCTTTACTTAGTGAATGAGGTCTGTGATCTGTCTAGTCCAGAATCCATAAGCTGGATGTTGGCAGAAAATATGAACCTCTGATTTCAGGCTGGAATGCCAAAATGTCTTGCAACCTTTCAGTGAGTGATTATGAATATTCCATGAGTTTGGGCCTTTTTGGAGTTCTTCTGTAGTAAAGAACAGTTACCACTTAGTTCACTGTTTGCAACTTAGAGTCTTATTTCCCTTTATAGACCCTTTTTCAGACTTTAAGTCTCATTAAGCAGTATATGTTCACTTTCCTTTCCTTGTTGGCTTGTCCCACTGATTTCCTGTATCCACAACTGGAGAGTGAGGAAGTAGGCTGGGAAGTGTTTTAGAATCCTTTGGTGGGACAGTCTGAATGTGGACTTAAATATGAATTTCAGTTGGAAAAATAGAACAAAACTCTGGTTTTCCTAATACATAGTACATGTATAGATATATTTTTTTCTGGACCTTCTCAGTTAGAGACAAGGGAGATCATCTTTTATAAAGCTGCACAACTAGGGACAGGGCAGGTCCCTAGGAGACAGCAGAAAAACCAGGATAGATATGTGCTAATGTGCCATATTTACTTGCTGGTTGGATGTGGACTGACTCCATGTGTTTGAACACTTGGTCCCCAGCTCTTTTGGGAGTTACAACGTTTAGGGGGCGAGGTCTAGCTGAAGGAAGTGGGTCACTAAGGATTAGCCCTTGAGATTTATAGACCCATTCTGCTTCCTCTCCTCTCTCTGCTTCCTGCCTGCCTATGGGATGTAACCAACTGCCCCTTCTCCGCTGCTTGCTGCCATGCCTTCCCCAACACAATATCCTGAATCTTCTCAAAGAGTGAGCCAAAAACTAAACCTCTTTCTTGAGTTGCTTTTCAGGTATCTATGAGAAAAGTCTCTAACACATTTGGTCACCTTCAGTCACCTTTCCCTCCCTTCCTTCCTTCCTTCCTTCCTTCCTTCCTTCCTTCCTTCCTTCCTTCCTTCCTTCCTTCCTTCCCCTTCCTTTTTTGTGTATGTCCTAGTTTGTTCTTAATTGCTGTGACAAAATACTCTGAGCAATACCAACTTGGGGAGGAAAGGGTTTATTCAGCTTACATCTCCCAGGTCACAGTTCATTAGGGAGCCCAAGATAGGAACTCAGGGCAGGAACCTGGAAAAGCAGGAGCTGGAGCACAGGCCATGGAGGAACACTGCTTACTGGCTTGCTCCCCTGGCCCCCTCTCTGCCTGCTTTCTTATGCCAAACAGGCCCACCTTCCCAGGGGTAGCACCACCCACAGTGGGCTGGGCCCTCCCACATCACTCATCAAGAAGATGTCCTTCAGACATGGCCACAGGCCAGTCCAATAGAGGAAGTTCCGCAATTGAGGCTCCCTCAATCCAGGTGTGTCAAGTTGACACTAAAGCTATCCAGCACAGTGTATATATTTGAGAGAATGTACGTGCATGTGTGTGTGTGGAGGCCAGAGCTCAACCTTAGAGGTCAACCTTAGAGCCATACACTTTTTTTAGAGATAGGGAGGCCCAGGGATCCACATGTCTTCACTTCCACAGCATTGGGATTAAAACATGCCACCTGACCCAACTTTTTGTGTGGGTGTCAGGGATCAAACTCAGGTCTTCATGCTTGCACAGAAAGCACTTTACCTACTGAGCTATTTCCCCAGTCCCCAACATTTTTCAAAACACCTATCTATTTATGGCATCCCTAAAACTTGTAATAAAGAAATTTCTGATAAAGAATCCTAAACATAGACCCTTGATACTGCTGCTTACTACTCTCAAAAATTGTTTGTTTCCTACAAAAAGTGTAAAGGAAGATTCTGAATGCCTTGCATGTAGACTCCACCATGCAGTTCAGGGTCGGAGACATCTTTTGTAGTGGTATTCATTAATCCCCATGCAGTGAGGACTGGGTATAGGTAGATCCTGTACCATGTATTGGTAAGGAAAGTGTGGATTGCTTTGTAGGTGATTTTTAGCACACTAGTTCATCATGTGGAAAAAATGAAAATAAAAACACATCAACAAACTCTGCTTCATATCACCAAGCATAAAATTGGGCTGCAACTGAAATAATGACACAAGTGTGAAAGATAAAACCAAAGAGCCAACTTAAAAAATGTTTACCTTACACAAGGTGACATAATTGAAATGTTTCCATTGAGTGGAGGATGCCATTGGCAGAGAACCACTGAGTACAAGGTGGGAAGGTGAAAAAAAGATGGAGGGAGATGAATATCTAAGATGTTCCTAAGGAAACTGGAGCAAAGTCAGGAAGCCTGTAGCTAAATGGGCAGGAGACATGGGTAGGCCATGGGAAAACCAATGTATGACAAAAATAAGAGTTTTAAAATCTCATCGTTAATCAAAAGAAGCGCCAAGGGAGATGACTCAGTGTGTCAAGCCCTTGCTCTGCAAGCGTGAGGGTTCAGATCCCCAGAACCCATATAAAGCCAGATGTTATAGCACGCATCTATAATCCCAGTATTCCTATGGTGAGATGAGAGGTGCAAACAGGATCCGCAGAAGCTTGAAGGCCAGCTAGCCTGGTGTGCGCATGGGAACAAAACAGCCTGCCTCCAAGAAGGAGGAAGGCAAGGACTGAAACCTGAGGTTGTCCTCTGACCTCCACACTCATGCTGTGGAGCATTTCTGCCACACTCACACACACACACACACACACACACACACACATACACACCACAAAGATTAAAAATAATAATAATAAAGAGAAGTTTGAAATTAAGGAGCAGTAAACCTGTTTATACCAGATTGATGAGAATCAGAAAGTCTTAGCTATCTATGCCCTATTGATGGAGAGAAGGCTGGGGCATTTGCTTTGGAGAGTAATATATTACCTCATAGAATCAAGTATTAGAAAATACCATGACCACATAATCCTCATTCCTGAGTGTATACTTCACAGAAACGTAGGCAGGGGTTGGACATATCCAAGGAAAAGCATTACAATTTTGCTTACAGTAGGAGAAAGTTAGAGTAAGCTGAGATAGTCATCTCTAGAGAAAGGTAACTGAAATGTTAGGAGTGTGAAATGAAGTACTTAGTAGAAGCCAGAAACAGTGAACTAAAAATGCATAGGAAAACATGGATGGGCCTCAGACTGGTACTGAGTAAAATTCCGGATAGACCAAAGATTGTAGCACAACACAATAATCCTGAATCAGTCCCCTATGGATATGAGTGATGACTGTACGTACTATTTAGTGCTGTATTTATGAATGCTCAAGCCTCTTAGAAAATAGCCCAATGAACCAAGGAAACACAAAAGTAACAATGTAACACTGTGTCTGAGTTAGGGGGAGATTTTCTGAAAAGTGAAGGTAGGGCCTGGTGAATGCTAGGCAAGCATTCTGCTACTGCACTACATCCATGCTTTTTTGTTTTTTTTTGTTTTTTTTTTTTAATTTTGAGACAGGGTGTCACTAAGTTGTAAGCTGATATTGAACTTGTGATCCTTCTGCCTTAGCCCTGAAACTACTTGGGATTACAGACTTGCACCACCAAGCCCAGTTTAGCCCCAACCTCTAAACGAAAGCTGCTTTCTTAACCTCTTAAGTTTCTCTTTTTTAACTGTGGTAAGTTTTACTTAATGTAGAGTTTACCATCTTAACTATTTTTATAAATACAGCACTAAATAGTATGTACAGTCATCACTTCACATCCATAGGGGACTGATTCAGGATTACCCAAGGATACCCTGAATGTTCAAGCCTCTTGGAAAGTGGTCTGACATTTGCATATGATGTTTCATCTCCCAGCGACCTAAAATCCTCTCTAGATTTATTTAAATACTTCACACAATGTAAATGCTATGTGAATAGTTGCTGTGCCGAACTGTTTGGCGAATAATGGTATGAAACAAAGTCTGTGTGTATTCAGTACAGAAACTGTTTTTACTTTCAACCCTGACTCTGCAGATATGGAGCCTATGAGTAGAGAGAGCTGACTGTACATTCATGTGGTTGTACAGTCAGCCTCCAGAACTCTTTTCATCTTGCAAAACTGAAAACTTTGCCATTAAACAATGAGTCTCCATTTTTCCTTCCCCAGCTCTGTTAGCCATCATTCCATTTCCTGGCTCCAATTTCAGGATAGGAAAGTGCCAGATAGTTCCAAAGGTGGAGTCATGTGTCAGGTGTCTTTCTGTGACTGGCTGTTTCACTTAGCACAGCATCTTCAGGCTTCATCCATGTCATGCTGTTTGTCAGAATTTCCTTTTAAGGCTTAATATTCGGCCATGTGTGCCCCACACTTTGCCTGTCCATTCATCTGCTGATGACAGTCAGGTTGCTTCCATTCTTTTAGCTAATGTGAACAATGCTGCTGTGAGCATGGTCTTCAGTGCCTGCTTTCTATTCTTTTGAGTACATAGCCAGGAGTAGAGTTGTTGGATCATTTTGTATCTAACTAAAAGAATTTTTTGAGGAACTGCCATAGAGTTTCCCATAACTGGGTATCATTGTATTCCCACCAACTGTATAGAATGGTTCCAGTTTCTCTACATCGTTTCCAAAATGTATTTTGTGGGTTCATTGTTGTTTATTTGTTTTGTTTTTATGTAGTAACCATCCTAGTGGATTTCTAGTACTTCATTGTGGTTTTAATTTGCATTTCTCTAATGATTAATAAAGAAAAAAAATCCTTCCATGGGCTTACTGGCTGCTTGTAAATGTCTTTAGAGGAATGTCTATTTAAATCCTCCCATTTTCAAATTTTGTTATTACTTCTTTTCTGAGTTAGTTGTAGGAGTTTATATACATGAGATATTAATCCCTTATTAGAAGTAGAGTTTACAAATATATTCTTTCCAATCCCTGGACTGCCTTTTCACTATGCTTATTATGTCTACTGATGTATGAAACATTTTGTTTTTGATTCATGCACTTTATCATGTTTTTCTTTTGTTTGTGTTCTTGGTGTTATACCCAAGAAACCATTGCCAAGTGCAGTGTCAGGACAGTTTTCTCTTGTTTCCTTCTGACAGTTTAATTTTGTTAATTTAATTCTGTACTGGGTTAATTTTTATTAGGTTAGGGTCCAACTTTATTCTTTTACATGTGCATATCCAATTTTTCTAACACCATTGGTTGAAAAGACTGTCCTTTCTCCATTAAATGGTCTTGCCACCCTTGTTGAACATCATCTGAGCATATCTGAAAAGTTTGTTTCTGAGCTTTCTAGTGGACTCCTTTTGTCTATGTGCCTATCTTTATACCAGTTCCACAGATTTGATTACCATAGTTTTGTGATAAGATTCCAAATTATGAAATATTAGACTTCCAAATTGTTCTTCTTTGACCAGATTTTTTCAGCTACTCATAGTGCCTTGAGATTTCATATTAGGGATGAATTCTCCAGTTTCTGGGAAAAAATACCATTGGGATTTTGATGTGGATTACATTGACTCTGTAGATCATTTGGGGTAGAAGTGGTTTCTTGATATTATGCCTTTCAGTTCATGCACCTGGGATGGCTTTCCGTTCATTTGTATCTTCTTCAATTTAACCTTGTGTGTTTAAAAAAGATAATCCTGAATTCAGTGTGGTGGTGCACACTTACAATTCCAGCATTTCGGAAGCAAGAGGATGACAAGATTGAGGCCAGCACGGACCACATAGTGAGATCCTGCCTCACAAAACAAAACAAAACAAGAGAAATTTAAGACATACTCCAAATAGATTCTAAGTATACATGCATACTTGAGATTTAGCGATGAGATTAGAAGTGAGATCTTGGGAAAGTGTGGGATAAGAATAGGGATGGGATGAAAGGGAAAATTAAAATGCAGATCTTTGTCGGAATGTGTTGTCAGTTGAGGCACCTGGCTATTTTATCCTTTTAAGTGCAAACAAGAAGAGAATGTGAATCAGGGAGGGAGACCGCTTACCTGAGAGAGGTGAATATGGAAATTAGGATTCCTTAACAGTAGCATCAATTTTGGACCAGGTACAAACATTATCTAAGAACCAGAGATCTAGCATGAATTAACTGTGGCCCAGATGCATGTTTGTACGTATTTCTAGAGAAGCACTAGGCAGAGTCCAGGTGGCCAGTGTTTGGAGTAATCCAGACTGGGGAGATTTCAGCCAAGGCTGACTACAAGAAAATGGAATTATGTGTTGAGGAACTGATCTGGGAGTGTGAAGAGAGCCCTGGGAGTATGAAGAGAGCCCATGAGTATCTTATCCTTCCTGGATAGCAGGCTGGACAAGCATGAGGAGCAGGGAAGTAGCTCATCCCATCAGCTTTGTTCTAAGTAGCCTTTGAGCTCAGAGAGCAGAAATGGACTTTAGTATAAAAGCATGCTGATTTCTGGGCAGGAAAGATGGCCTACTGGTTAAGAGCATAGGCTGCTCTTGCAGAAGACCTGGGTTTGAGTCCCAGCACCTATATGACAGCTAACAACTGTCTGTAACTCTAGTATCAGGGGACTCCATTGCCCTCTTGTGACTTTCACGGACACTGCACAACACGGGTACACTTACATACATGCAGGCGATATGCTCATACACAGAAAAAAAATTTTAAATAAATTAAATAAAAAAACAAACCAGAAACAGGCCAGGCATGGTGGCGTACGCCTTTAATCCCAGCACTCGGGAGGCAGAGGCAGGCGGATCTCTGTGAGTTCAAGGCTAGCCTGGTCTACATAGTGAGTTCCAGGACAGCTGGGGCTACAGGGAGACCCTGTCTCAAAAAGACAAAAAAAAACCAAAAAAAAACCCAGAAACACACCAATTTCTCAAGATCAATAGTGGGCTCAGGTGCAAGATCTGGGAAATGGACTTGAAATATTTACTAATCAAGAATGGGAAAGTATGAATTCTGAAACTAGAGTCACACAAACTAATAGCCTAGGAACAAAAAGATTCCTATTGGAAGTAGGTGATCTCCATGGGTGGATTGATAGGAATAGGTAGATCAGGCCCATAACCACAGTGACTCACATGTTTCGTCAGCCACTGGAGGTGGCTGGTTCATGAGGAGGTGATATGAAGAGGGAAGACTTTGTCCTCGGAAGCCCAAGGTATTTAAGGAAGATTCTTTTTTAATAGAAGGTGGAATAATATAATATAAGGACTGTTCTTTTTCTAGATTTTCCTATAACAAAATAGATGATGGAACCAGGCAGCATGGTTAGCTGGGGGCTGGGTTAACTCCTGGGTTTGGGCCTATGCTCTAAATTATCCAGCTCTTGAACATATAGATTCAAAATGAGGTCTGGTTGATAGAAAAATCACCTCTTTCTGGTTATTTTGGAATAAAATGTCATCAGAGCAACAACTTAGTCATCTTTCTCCCTTGGGGCTCCTTAAAGTGTCATAATAAAAGTAAAGGTGGGGTGGGCATGGTGATGCACGCCTGTAGTTCCAGCACTTGGGAGGCAGAGGCAGGCAGATCTCTGTGAGTCAAGGCCAGCCTGGTCTACATAGTGAGTTCCAGGACAGCAGGGGCTATAGGGAGACCCTGTTTCAAAAAGACTAAAAAAAAAAAAAAAAAAAAAAAAAAAAAAAGCAAAAACAAAAAGTAAACATAAAGGTATGAAGTCTCTAGCCCTTCTGATTCAATGGTGACAGAGGATTTGCTTGATTTACCGGAGGTGGCTCTGTCACCTCTCTGTTATCTGTCGGTCCATCCATCTATCCGTTCATCACTTCATCTATTCTTCCATTTAGCTAGCACTTTCTATATGCGTGGTCCTATTTTAGCACCTTGTAAATATTAACTACAAAATCTTCCTAACATCCCTAAGAGACAAATATTGTTATCTTTACATTATACATGTGAAGCTGAAACACAGGGAAGCCAAGTGCCTTTTTCCAAGACAAGCCAGTAAGCACGGGAAGTCCCAGGGTTCATATTTTAACTACCACACAAATGGCCTTCCAGCATGACTGTGAAATCTGTCTAGGGGATTACACAGCTGGCTAAGTAGCTGTTCTTCCCAGAGGCTCTTGAGGGTCCTGCCTATTTGTAGGGCAGCTAATGGGAGGTGCCCTTCAGTGTCTTGCAGGTGCTTAGTCCTTAGCTTCCATTTACTACTCTGTTTTCTTCTCCTATTCCTAGCTGCCCGTCTTGTATGAACAGGTGAAGAGCTTCCTTCTGTCTTTCCAGGCTGTGGGCTAGGACATGAAGTTCAATTGTATTAGAGATGAAAGGGTGGTAGATGGGGCTTTGGGGTCTAGCGGCTGAGTTCTTCAGCACTCAGCATCTTCTCCTGGACTGCTCTGTCTCCATCTTCAACCTTCACTGAAACCTCCCCAGCCATCTGCTATCTCACTCCTGAACCCAGCAGCCACATACTTCTCTGGGAAAGTACACAACTGTGCACACTGGAGGAACCACAAGCACAAGACTCATTCTTGGAGACCTGAGTGATCAATCTGTAACAAATATTTGTGTCTTTTAGCACCAGAGTGTTTTGTTACATAGTCAGGGCAAATGCCTGAAAATTTCTGTTGACCAATCTTAAGTATTTTGGTCTCTGGCTAAAACCAGCTAGTATCATGTACACTGTATATGTATGTGCTTCTCTGGAAATATAGGTATGTTAGCCATCTTTCTGTCGCTGAATAATCCTTCAGAAGATTTGGAAGATGGTCAAGTATCCCTTTACTTTGGGCCTGAGGCACGCCAGATGTCATGTGGGAGTGTCTGACAGAAGAGGCCACTCACCTCCTGTCAACAGAGTCAGCATGAGGAAGGGGCTGTGGACGAATACACCCTTTTACACTATGACCCTTGAGACCTACTTCCTCACTAGGCCCCATCTACTAAAATTTCCACTACCTTTCAGTAATGTATCACAGAATGAACCCATCAGTGGATTGATTAATCCACTGAGATCAGAGCCCCCAGTCCAATCACTTCTCAAAAGCACCACCTCTGAACATGACTGTGTTGGGACCAAGTCTACAACATATGAGTCTGTGGGGGACAGTTCAGATCCAAAAGAATAACAACAGAAAAAACAAACTTAGTTTGACCAGTACCCTCACTCAGCAATCCACACAGAAGACTTGTGTGATCAAACATGTGGGGCTTTTGCCCACACACCAAGGAGATAGTTATTTATTAGAGAGTACAAGATGGGTGTCCTGAGTTCAGTTCTGTCCTGTCGCTGTTTCAGATTCCGTGGGTTATGGGTTAAGAAGTCCTTGGTTCCCCGCCCTCTTTCAGATGCTGGTTTCAAGCCCCGGTTGTGTTGACTATGCTTCTGACTAATCAGCTATTCACTGGGGCTCCCACAGTTCCTTCCTAGGGTTTGGTTAATTTGATAGCACTGCTCACAGAACTCAGGAAAGGGATACATTTACAGACTTATTATAAAAGATATCTCAAGGCATTCTGATGAACACTCAATAGGTCAAGGTACATAGTTGGGGTGTGGAGCTTCTGAGCCCTTTGTGGGGCACCACCTCAAGGAAACTGTATGTTCAGCTCTCCGGAAATTTTTAATCTTGTCCCTTGAATTTATAGAGGCTTCATGACGTAGACTTGATTGATTAAAGTGTTCCCCATTGCTGATTAATTTAACCTTCAGCCTCTCTCTACTCCCTGGAGCATGGGAACTGGGCCTGAAAACCCAAGCCTGCTAATTGTCCTGTAGTCTGGTCCTTCCTGTGACCATGTCCTACAACATCCATAGGTATAACTGGCCATCAGCCAGTTCATTAGCATACAAAAGGACACCATGTAGAGAGTCTTAGAATTTCAGTTGTATGCCAAGAAGACTGGGAGAGATCAAATATAAATTTTATGCATCACAGTTTCTCTCTCTTTGTTTGTTTGTTTGATGGGTCTCCCTAGTCCCAGCCTCCCTGGAACTCACTATGTAAAACTGGCTAGCCCTGATCTCATAGACATCTATCTGGCTCTGTCTCCAAAGTGCTGGGATTAAAGGTGTGAGCCACCACGCCTGGTGAATTTCTCTCTTTTTTTTTATTTTTATTTTATGTGTAGGTGTGTATTGACTACATGTAGGTAAGTGCACCCGTGTCTTGCAATGCCCACAGAAGACAGAAGAGGCTGTCAGATCTCCTGGAACTGAAATTATGGACAGTTGTTAGCTGCCATGTGGGTGCTGGGATTCGATCCCGGGTCTTCTGCAAGAACAGTCAGTGTTCTTAACCGCTGAGCCATCTCTCCAGTCCCAAGTTTCTCTCTTTTAAAATAATTAATGGCTTTATTTTCATTTTTATTTTATTTAATATATTTATTTTATTCTTAGTTTTAAATGGTTTCCACTAACTGCAAAATTGAACAAAAAGGGCTTTTAAGCTTGTAAAGCCCCAGCAGAATAGCATTCATTACATATGCAAATAAACAAGCCTGCATCCTGGGGACAGGAGAGTTCGTCTGATCGCCTATGAAACTGACTTTATGTATTTATACATGCAAATAAATCAGTGGGAAAAGGGATCCCAGAGCAGTTTGGTACTCTCAGGTTTTTGAGATGATACTTAAGCACTTGCAAAATAACTTTCTTAGAACATCTTTATCCAAAAGCACTGAAGATAAAACTGAGCATTAGAGCCTCAGCTACATAGAGCTTGAAGCTAGCCTGGGATACATGAGACCATGTCTCAAAAAAACAAAAGCAATGAAGACAGTAATTATTATTATTATTTTCAGTTTAGTTACCTGCCTTTCTAATTCCATATTCTCAAAAAAAGATTTCTCTCACTCTAAAATTTGTTGAAATGCAGATTTTTCAAGATTTGTATTTTGTAGAGGTGAGAAAGTTCCCCTCATTCAGTGAGAAATTGCTTAGTGTTCCTGCCTTTTTGCAAGTTTTGCCAGGCCAGTATAGTTCTTTCTTAAAGAAAACATTTATTCTCCGAGATCCTGCTGAAGTATTAAAATAGGCAGATAAACTTAATCAAGACATATTTAATAATTACTCTGTGTTCTAGCATGTCCTTTTTGTGACACAGCTCCACTACCAGCTTATAGTTTTAGGGTGAGTAAAAAGCTTATTTCACATGAAACTGTTAGAATAATTCAGCCAGGCTTATAATCAGATGCTCAGTGAAGTGATTCAGACTCACTTTAGTGTGAGTTCTAGAGGGAGATACCTGCCAGGGAAGACTGGAATGGTTTGCGAGGAATTTGTAGGTAAGTGAAACCAGTGTTCACCTGAGAGTGTGGAAGGCTTGAAGGGGAGAGGGGAGAAGTTCCTCTTGCCTGGACAGGGAGAGGAGAAGGAGAGGCTAGGCAATTTGGAGACAGAAGATGAACCTGCTTGGAACAAAGGAGAAGTGATAGTATGTTGACCAAAATGGTGTTCCTGTCTTCTTTTTTGAATGTGTGTGTGTGTGTGTGTGTGTGTGTGTGTGTGTGTGTGTGGGTAGTATGTTGACCAAAATGGTGTTCCTTTCTTCTTTTTTGAATGTGTGTGTGTGTGTGTGTGTGTGTGTGTGTGTGTGTTGTATGTACGTACTTAAATGGGTACGTACACATGTGAGGAGTGTGTGTACCTGTATGTATGTGTGTGCACATACGGAGGCCAGCAGTCAACAGTGGGAATCTTTCTCTATTGGTCCACTTTACTTTTTTGAGACAGTCTCTCACCAAACTTGGAGCTTACCCATTCAGCTAGCTAGTCTGGCTAGCAAGCTCCAAGATCCACTGGTCTCCATGACCACCCCTGCCCAGCACTGTGGTTACAGACTTATTATAGTCCCCTGAGTTTTCTCCCCCTGACAGGTTTTGTAATGTGTAGATAGTAGAAGAGAATATTTGAAATTGAGATTGTCAGAGAAAATCCATGATATGTGTTTCTGTTATATGGGAGTTGTAAAGTGATCCAATATGGTGGGCAAGGTAAAGTATTCCTATGGGCACTCTGTAGAACTCTTCAGTCAGCTGTCATGAGAGTAGAGTTCTAGAAAGAGTTTGAGTCAGGATGCTCCACCCCAAGATTACAAGACTTTCTGACGATGTGGCTTGAATTCTTGATAGAAGAGTTTGAAAAATGTTTCCTACAAGTTTGCAGGTTTGTGAAGCACAGGGATTGTGTCAGCCCCACTCACCATCACATCCTACAGTGGCTAACACAGCACTCAGCACAGAGCTGACCATCAGTATTTAATGTCAGAAATCCCAGGAATGGTACTGAGGATAAATGGTAGACCTCTTTACAATGAATATAGGCTTCTGAGAGACATTCAAAAGGGCTGTTCCTTTATCACCAAGCAAAATTGAGTCACTTAATGAATTTGACTCTAGAGCATGGCTAAGTACTGTAGAAAAAGCAGCAGGGAGAGATGTAATGTGTTTTAGAACCGACTTGAATTTCTTGTAATCTTGAAGCCAAATAAGACAATTGGTGTTTAAATGCGCAGGTCTGAGGCAGAGCTGTCCTTGCTTTCCTGTGCTTCTGCAGGAAGTACATTTTATAGAAAAGTCAGAGAGGAACTGAGGGGAGCGGAGAGCTGGGAGCTGGGGAATTCACTGCAGCTCGAGGAGGCACTCCGGGCTGCCTCTGGAGCTGGCCCCTCATCTCCAACATTGCTCCATGAGACTCTGAAGTCACCCGCTGGCCTGTCACGGGGCTTGTGAGGCCACCCTGATGAGGACAGCACTTCGGGCTGGAGTCTAGGATGGTAAGACCTTCCTTCCCATTCTTGCGTTGAGGCGCTAGCAGATTGTTCCGATCTGAAAGCTTTGCTTGACTTCCTCTGTGATTCTAAAACGTATTCAGAAGTGTTTTAGTTGTTTCTACTTCCAAAGCATTCATAATATTCTTTAAGAATTTCTTTTAGATCCTCTCCATGTTATCACTAAATTTAGTAATGAATATGATACATTCTAGCACTTAGTGGTGTGTTTGCTAAAATATAAGGAACTTGCCTTGAAATCCAACACGTATTATTTGCATTTTCAAATATTTAGTTCCAGAGACAGAAAGCTCTTTGCCAAATGTTTATCAGCTAAACCAAGTCAGTAATGAGAATGACAATTTGTGTCAGTCACACCGTCAGCTGTGCTCTCACCAGTGGGTTCCAGCAGCATGTGAAGCTGGAAATGGAGTCTCATGCTCTACACTGGGGCATGGTCTCTGTTAAGGGCCACAGAAAGAGCTCATTCTCAAGGCTTTAGGGGTATTTTTAGATGAGACTTGTTCCTATGAATGAGGAAGTCTGGCAGATGGCTCTTCCGGTTGGATTTTTCCCCCCAGCTTTCTCCCAGTGTAGTATGGAGTCTACGTTTGCAATACTTCACTCTCTAAGAACATTGCAGGGAAAAACCATTCTACAAGCAGCAGAGAGCAGCTACAGCACTGAGTCGTAGAAGGATGCTGTGCCACCGCACTGTATTTCACACAGCTCTCCTCTCACCCTGCACATAATCAGTAGGTGGTGGAAAGGAAGTCCGAGTGAGAGCAAGTTGTGTGTCACAGGACAGAGCAGACATGTCTGGGGTCCATATGAATGCTATTTCCCAGCCAAAGAGAAAAGACTAGAGTAGGTGGGTTTTGCCACTGAAGTTACTATCTTTTTAAATTTTTTAAAATTTATTTATATTTGGATTTTTTATTTTAAATTTTTATTAAAGTTTTGTGTATTTCATATAGAACATCTTTAATCATCTTTATATCTCCTTCCCCATTGGCACCCTCCCATAGCCCCCCTTACTTTCTTAAATGATATGATGATACCAGATTTTCATTTTATAGACGGTTTGCACCAGTTGTATGAAAAACAAGTCAAATTATTGCTGTAAGGGAAATGTGCCATTTAGAAAATGAGTCCAGTCTTGTTAGGTGTACTCTGTTGTCATTTGGCCGTACATCTGACAGAACATCCCACTGATACTCAGAAAGGTCACCTTTGGGATATTAAACCTTTTTCAGATTCTTATGAAGATCCTTGCACTAGACTAAAGAATCAACACATCTTGATTTACAAGTCCCGGCTTTTGATGACAAGCTTGCCTTTCATTTCTTGATTTGATGTGGTTTGGCTCATTACCTCATTAAAGTGGCAATCCTCACAGAGAGCAGATGGCCCAGGTTTCCAGGATGGAAGTGTACTGTTTGTGTGAGTGATCACTCCTGAGATTTGCTGCTTGTTTTGTATTTCAACATTCTGAGGATGAAACCCAGAGCCTCACACACTGAGCTACACCCTGGCCTTCCTAATACTTTACTGTGTATTAGAAAACATGTGCCCATCTATACTGAGCACTCCCAAGGCCCCTTGAATTTTAGTTGCCTGTGGGAAACTGAACTTCTTGAGCTCTGCCGGCATGGAAGCAGCAATCTGATCTTCACAAACCACAGATTCTACCTGTGGCTTGGACACTAAAATTTATGCGAGTCTCCTGTTGAGCACTTACTGGCCTTCCTGCATGTGCATTCACTGAGAATTCATCCTGTAATCACAGATGTAAACCATTGTGCTCTGTGTCCACTTGGTGAGATTTCAATGTGGTGACTTCTTCCATATATGGACTAATTAGTCAGAAGGACTAAACTCCAATGTCTCAAACAAGCTGAATCTGAAAAGCAACTTCTTCCATCCATAGACTCTCCTGAGGTGGAACCAATTCTAATTGAGCCTGAGGTTCCTGCAGGGAGCCTGATGGATGACATACCTCCAGGCTATACTAAGTCCCTTCCTTTTCACAGGCATGACAAGAGGCCATTCTTGGGCTCATTCAGACTGGCTTTTTTTTCCCTAGGAAAAGTACTCATTTTCCATATATCAAATATTTCAAGCATATAATGAAGTGTTAGGTTTTTTTCCAAATACTAACATTTTGCCATTGTTTTCTAATTTTTGTTTGCTTTGTTTACTTGTGTGGTGTTGGGGTGGAATCCAAGACCTGGACCATGCTAAGCACATGCTCCACCACTGACCTGTACCCAGAGTTCTAGGTTTATTTTTAGTGAACTATTTCTGTTCCCATGGAAGGTCCTCCCTATCCAATTATCACTTTGGTTTTCTATTGCTACCCAGGGTGATTACTGTCTTAGAATGACAAGCATCATGTGCATTTTATTATGTGAGCTTCAAAAATACATGTATTTTTATGTGTATTAAATGTGTTTGTGCCCCAAATGTGATGGCACACACCTTTAATTCCAGTACTTAAGAGGCAGAGGCAGGTGGATCTCTGAGTTACAGAACAGCCTCAGCTATACTTTAAGTTTTGTTTGGTTTTTGTTTTTTATTGTCACATAATCAAATTCACTTTTTTACTTTAAATTTCTAAATATATTTTATTTATTTCTTTATTTTTGGTCTTTTTGAAACAGGTGTCACTGAAGCCCCAGCTGACCTGGCACTTGCTATGTAGACCAGGCTGGCGTCTATCTCACAGAGATCTGCCTGCCTCTGCCTCCCTGAGGAGTGCTGGGACTAGAGACATGTGCCACCATATCTGGCAAATTTTTGTTTTTTTATTTTTTTATTTTTTAACCTGTGAGTGAGTGTGTGTGTGTGTGTGTGTGTTTGTGTGCGCGCGCACACACACACACATGCATGCATGCAAGCACACACATGTAGGTGTTCTCTGAGGCCAAGTAGGGGGGCATTGGATCCCCTGGAACTATAGTTATAGGTGGTTGTGAGCTACCCAATGTGGGTGATGAGAACCAAATTCTGGAAGAGCAACAAACACCCTTAATGACTGAGTCATATCTCCAGCCCCTAGTTCACTTGTTTTTGACAGCTATATTCTATTCCATTGTAAGACTGTGTCTGTTTATCTGTTCCTTTATTGATGGACAGCTGACTATTTTACAATGGGATTTTTCTGTATGTGTGTGAACATTTTTGTCCATGTATGGGAGTTTCTCTAGATTTACACTATACAGGAAAGTAGCCACTGTCTTAGAGTGTAGTTAGCATTTTCATTGTATTGGAAATATAAAATACATGTCATATTTTGAAGACAGAATGAAGAAAAATGTAAACCAGCTCATTAACATTTTTATATTCACCGGGCATGGTGCTGGCCTGCGTATAACTCACAATTGGGAAGCTAAGGCAGGAAGAGTGCCAAGAGGTTGAGCCAACATGGGTTATATAACTAGTACCAGGCCAACCAGGGCTGCATCATAAGACTATGTATCTCAAAAAAAATTATATTGATTATATATTGAGATTACAGTCTTATATATATGTTAATAGTCATTACTAAAATTGCTAGCACTAATTTTTTTATATTTTCTACTGGACTTGGCTCTTCTGGAACAGGAGTCAGTAACAGTTACCTACAGACCAGCCACCTGGCTTTATAAATGAAGTTTTATTGGAAAACATGCACATTCATTTTAAATTTCTGTGGGTGCCTTCCTACCACCTCAGGAGAGGTAAGGAGCTGCAGTACAGTCTATGCAGCCAGTGAGCTTCCAACACTTAACTGTCTTGCTGTTCAAGGAAGAGTGTTTGTTGATCCCTATTATAGAACAGCTTTTAAAAGACCATGGTCCAAGTATGAAATAGTTAATAAACATATGCCCCAAACAGAAGTTCCACAAAATAAAATTTTACAGCTCCTTACTTACTATACATATTTTCATGTTTTCTGGTTATTTCTACTTTGCTGAAATGAACTATTGGAATGACTTAGCCTTCCATTTTTAATAATTTTACTCAAGGATAAATAGGATAAATGCAGTCTCTGGGTTATAAGAACATGTCTCTCGGGACTCATTAATTTTCAGGATTCCTTAACATTGTTTTGTTGTTGATAGTGGTGAGTGTGTGGGGGGGGCACAAACAGTGCAAGCAAGTTCCTGTTTTCCTATGTCTTTAACAATACTTGTTATTGCCAATGACTTGCTTGGTGAAATGAGACCTTGTTTCATTCAGTAAGCCTGGTCATTTTTTCCTGTATTGAGTGGCTTCCTGTGTGTTTTCTTCTGTGAGTTGCCAATTCATTTCCCTTGTCTTTAATTTTTTTTACATTTATATGCTTATTTTGTGTGTTGGGGGATGCACGAGTGCCACAACATACGTGTGGTCAGAAGTCAACTTGTAAGCATCTGTTCTTATCTGTTCTTTCTTTCCACTGTGTGGGTTCCAGGAATCCAACCCAGGTGCTCAGGCTTGGAGGCACATGCCTTTACCTACTGAGCTACCTGTGACCCTCTTTGCCTTTTGTGTAATTCTTATGCTCATAAGTGTTCTTTTGATATTCTGACACCAATTTTTATTGAGTATGCGTGTTGCAGATATGCGACTTGTCTGCCCAGGGTTCACTTATTTATTTTCTGTATCATGCCTTTTATCACCCAGAAGTTTGAAGTTTTAAAGTATTGAAAATTGGGGCTGGAGAGATGGCTCAGCAGTTAAGAGCACTGGCTGCTCTTGCAGAGGACCTGGGTTCAATTCCTAGCACCTACATGGCAACTAACAACTGTCCATAACTCCTGGTCCATGGCAGTCCAGTGCCCTCTTCTGACCTCCGTAAGGTGCACTTACATACATGCAGGCAATACACTCATACACAGAAAATTAAAATATATTTTAGAGTACTGAAAATTATCAAACTTTTTTTAATGGAAAACATACATTTTATTTTATTATGTTTTTATATTTATATTTATTTTTTATTTTTTTTGTACATTTCATACAGAACATCCCAAACAATCTTATTCATCTTTATACCCTCATCCCAAATGGCACCCTCCCATAGCCTCCACCCCCCCCCATTGGAGCCCATATACTCTATCATCTTTGTAAATTATCTAACTTTTTATCTATATTTATTTTTCTTTTCCTGTTTTATTAAACCATACTTTCCTACCCAAAGTCAGAAACATTTTTCTTTGACTATTTTCTGTTAATGGATTTTAATTTCTTCATTTTTTTTCTACCCCAAATTCCTGTTTGTTTACGGTCTGAGATATAGTGCTGCTCTTCCTGTGTCTATTAGAAGTAGCTGCCGTGAGGACTGAGGACTGTCTCACCATCAGTGCATGCTATGTTTGTCACTTAGCGAGTTCCCACACCCACAGGCCGGTTTCTTAGCTCGCTGGCCTCATGTCTCTGTCCTGTGATTATCAGAGCTTCACTTTTACTGATGTCACACACTGCAGCCAGGCCTCAGTGGCTTTACAAAAAGTTCCGGTGACCTTTCAGGGATCACGTAAACCTTATAAAACAGCATCACATAACTGAAAAAGAGAAAATATTATTTATTTTGGACTTCTAATTTAACCTTTATACAAAGACAAAAGAGAGAAATTATAGGCTAATCTCTACATGACTATAAATATAAGAGCTCTAAGTTATGTATTAGTGAAATTTGGCAATGGGTGACTAGAGAAGTTCAGTAAAGGGTGTGTGCTAGCTTGCTTCAAGAAAAGGTAGTAGTGGGGTTGCATACTTGAGGAACCACATTAAAAAAAAAACAGCCAAGTATGGTAGCACCTGCTTATAATTCCAACACTAGGGAGACAGACACAGGCACGTTCCTGGGTCTCTTTTTATTTGTCAAGCCCTAGGTCAGTGAGTGACCCTGTCCCCGCCCCCCCCCCAAAAAAAGAATAGAAAAGGAAGAAAAGTTATTAGTAACACCATATAGTACCCCACTCATGTGTAGTCTTTTTTACATTTTAGTTATCAATTTAAATTTAATTTAAATTGAAAAAGTGGAGGCTGGAGAGATGGCTCAGCAGTTAAGAGCAATGGCTGTTCTTGCAGAGGGCTGGGGTTCAATTCCTAGCACCCACATGGAGGCTAACAACCATCCATAACTCCAGTTCCAGGGGATCTGAAGCCCTCTCTGACCTCTATGGGCATTTCACGGTTTACCTATCTACATGCAGGCTATATACTCATACACATAAAATAAAAATAATAAATGAAATATTTAAAATTTTAATAATTAGAAGTGATTTTAAAAGATAAAACTCCTGAAAAATTATAAACAAACTTTCTCCAAAGTGATGAGAAGTATCTGCCAAACTAAATGTGACTTACACCCATAAGTACCAGTGCCTGGGAGACTGGGGCGGGAGGTTCACAAATTCAAGACCAGCCAGGACTATACTGTACAACCCTATCTCAAAAATAAATAGATAAGAAAGTAAATTAAAAGCTTCTACCAGAACCAACAACAAACATGTGCTTTGTCCTAAGAGTCCTTGGTCCTGCTCCGGTGTTGGGATCCCTTTGCATGTAGCACCAAGAATTCCCCTTTCTTTCAAATTTGGCGTGTGTGTGTGTGTGTGTGTGTGTGTGTGTGTGTGTGTGTTTGCATGTTCACACATAAGCATATTTGTCAGTCTCTTACTTTTGTTTATTTGTACACATCTTATCAAATGTTTCCTCCATATGTGAAGTGGGCACTGTGCCAGCTCAGGAGGCAGGATGCAGGAGCTTCTCTCTTGGTGATTTCCTGTGTGTGTGTGTGTGTGTGTGTGTGTGTGGTGTGCATGTATATGGCAGTTTGTGGGTGAATGTGCCCATGTGCTCACTCATACAGAGATCTGAAGAAGTCGGGTATCTTCCTCTATCACTCTCCGTCTTATTCCTGAGACAGGGTTTCTCACTGAACTAGAAGCTCCGTTAGCTAGTCTGGCCAACTAGATACTCCCAGGGTCCCCCCATCTCTGCCTCCCAGGGTCCCCCTATCTCTGCCTCCAGCAGCCATGGCAGGCTTTTTACATGGCTGATGAGGATTTGAACTCTGGTCCTCATGCTTGCATAGCAAGCATATAACAGAACAGAGATGCCATCCAGAAGCATCAGTTGAGACAAATGGGGATTAGCAGCAGCAGGCAAAGAGCTGGACTGATCACCAGATGTCTCATTTCAGCTTGAAAATGTCAGGCTAGAAGTGAATGTTCAGTTGTTAGAAAGGGGGAAGGAGAGATCAGTTAGAAAGCTGAACACTCACTCTACCAAATACTGGAGCTGCTTCTTCTGAGGCAAGGACTCTATCCTTAAAGTCAGTATTCAGGTCTCTGATATGTTGGTAATGCTTATCTAAGCTATACAACAAAAGATTTCATAGGCAGTCAAAGGACAGTTTAGGTTTAAGGGTGAATTTGGTTCTCTTTAAGCACTTCACTGGAAGTCTGGTTAAATTTTAAATAAACTTTTCTTTAGTTCCAAGTAACAATTAAGACCCTCCAAAGCCAGGGCAGTAGAGTGCCAGGCAAAAAAGACACCTCATGGTTTTAGCCCTAGTTTGACAGTCACCTCAGATCTTGCGAAAACCACCCTGTCTGTACAGATCTCCATACAGTCTCTGTGCATTTCTATAGAGCAGACGGGATGATGCTGTTTCTTATTCTTTTTAGCCATGTTTCCCAGGATATAACAGATGGCATAAATGGCAGATGGGGTCCGATATGAAGGCAGCGTGCTCTCCCAAGGCAGAATTTTAGTGTTTGTCGGAATTAATGACTTTTCTCCTAGCCCTCTTTCCATTCATGTGCATGAGATTTCAGAAGAACCGGTTCTCACTTCCCCAAATCATTTTTGGAACTTGCTGGCATTGGCTAGGCTTCAAGAGCATGGGAGGTTCATAACCTATTATCTGGGTCTTTCAATGGAAACCAACTGAATCACTTTCATTGTTTGTTCCTTTTCCAGGCACCTGCTAAAAATGAACAAAAGCAGCTCTGATTTGGAAAAAGTGAGCCAGAGCTCTGCAGAGAGCCTCAGCCCATCCTTCAGAGGGGTCCATGTCAGCTTCACCACAGGTTCCACGGACAGCCTAGCATCAGACTCCAGGACCTGCAGCGATGGAGGTAACAGACCGGTCTGTGACAGACAGGCTTGCATTCTCTGGCATCTGCAAACCCGGCCTGGATTGAGTGCCAGGATTTGGAAGGGCCAAGCAGGCCTTCAGGCCAGGTCCTGCTTTGTTCATGAAGGCGAACAAGGAGTAGGGGAAGTTCATTCCCTCATGAATATATGACAGTCTCCCTCATTATAGCCCCCTCTGTAATTATTAGTACACAGGCTTGGTGACAGGATACCAGGAGGTTGCAGTCAAAGGCATGTTGAGGGTTGAAGAAGTGGTTCTCTTGGTAGTGCTTGCTGGGCAAGCATGAGGACCTGAGTACAGACCCCTGGCACATGGTGCTGGGGAGGCAAAAACAGGATGATCCCTGGGGCTTGCTGGTCAGCCAGTCTAACCTAATGGGTGAGTTCCAGCTTCATTAAGAGACCCTGTCTCAAAAAATGTGGTGAAGTAACTGAGAAAGACATCCAATATCAGCCTCTGGCCTACACATAAACACTACCCCTGTACACACACACACACACACACACACACACACACACACACCACATGTTGAAAGGCTCCTGATTCCTTGAGTAACAAGTCATATATAGTTCTATATATAGTTCTTCTTCGTATCCTCAGGACTCTGGAGCCTCAGGATCTCTCCCTCATTTACATGTACACATATGCATGCATACATGAATATCCATGGACACAGCAGATGTTTACATAAATATTTGTTAATTAAAGTGAGAAGACTTTATAAAGTCACTGTATACTCACGGCTGTATTAACACCTAAGGTTTAATGTGTGGGCACATTTCTGAAGAAGAGCTGGTTTGCAATGTGGTTGTAGATTGGATGGTAGTAGTAGTTACAGCCGCTCACCCTTTGAGCATGCTCTGGTGTGTCCTAGACCTGCCTGAGCATGTATGGGTTACTCCTTTTATAGTGTGACTTCCTTGTTCTTTTGGAAGCACTTTTCCTTGAGGCAGTTTGGGGATAGAGGATTCTGTGGTATATCTGCGGTCAGCAAACATGAATTTTAAGTGGTTCTAATGGGAAAACTTTGATAGCTCTCACTTAAAAACAGGAAATATCTTCATCTTGATTTGGTGGAAACCAAGCAAAGAAAGGCTTTTCTTACTCTGCAGCTTTTTCAGACTCCTATCTGCTTCCTTTTCCCATCCTATTGTGCAAAACTTCAACGAGGCAGATTATTCTCTGAAAGCCTGGGCATCTGAGCCATGACCCTCATGCTGTCCATCTTTGATCCACACTCCTGAGGACCATGACCAGTTAACAAGAGGGAGACCTACTATGGGCCCCTCCCTCAGCCACTAGCCAGCTGGTACTGTGAGAACTGAACTGGACTGAATTGTGTCACTGGTTTGCTTCACAGTAAAGCGTGATGTCTGTTCTTGGAACTGCAAAAGAAAAGATTAAAACACATGAGTGCCACTTGAGTAGATGGACTAATACAGGAAATGAAGGTGCCTGGAACAAAAGGTCTAAAAACTTCTAGAATAAGTGCCAAGGAAGGGTTTAAGAAGGGTTTTTAGGAAGATGGGACTGCAGCTCCTGTCTGTCATGTTGTTGGAATTGAGGAAATGGGGAGTAAAGAACAGCTGGCTTTCCAGTGTTTGGAAACGGTAAGAAAAGCCAAAAGTACAGGGGAGCAGTCAGTGGGGAAAGGCCTGATGTGCTGCTGTGGGTGAAGGGCAATGGATGTGGGCTTGGTGGGAAGCTGGGCTGCAATGGTGCAGGACTCTCAGAGCCTGCCTGCAAAAGTAGGACACAGGGAGCCACCTAAGGATTGTGAGGACAGTGGTGCTACATAATGAAGGCATTTTCTCATGTTACTTTCTGAATATCATGAATCAAAATGAATTTATTCTCACGGTTATTTCTTTATCACAAGACAGTTATTCAATGGAAAAGTACCTCAAAATGTAGGTACCTACATCAACATGAATATTACCCCCAGGAGCAGACTAGACTATTTCTATCTCCCTACGCACTGGTCTTTGATGTGGGTCTGTATCAGAACTAAGTCTTGAAACTGGCAAAACCAATGATAGTCTCTGTGTCTCTGTCCATCCCCCCTTTCTCTCTCTCTCTCATTAATCTAGTGAATATAAGAGCCTCTGATCATGTCATGTCATGTGTGAAATCCTTCATTCAGCTGTCCACAGTTATCCTTCAGGCCAATTCCTTACCTACTTTTCTCTTACAACTGAAGCACTTACACATCTCTACTTTCGTTGTTTGGCACTGGTTCGGAAACTGAGGCTGTGAATCAGAACACTCTCTTGACCCCTCTGATGTTATGTGGAAAGTCAAAAGAAGCCACTAGATAACACTTTTATTTGCCAATAAGAACTCACTAATGAAAGTGATGCACCTTGCTTTGTATCTAAGGTATGACCTGAGTTGAAGAAAAAGTCATTTCAGAGCCTATCACAATAGTAGTTTCTGTAAAGTTGTTGGAAATTTACCAGGGTTAGTGGCTGAAGCTAGTGATGGCTGTTCAGGTTTAGTAGCAAATGAAACTTTTAAACTTTATAAGAACATAATTGAAATCCTTAACTTTGTTACATTTTTCAGACAGGAGTTTGTCTAAATTTTATGGTAATAATGACATTTCTCTATCATTGTGAATTTTGCCTCTTTATATGAGAATCAGATTTCATAGCCCTCCTGGTACATCTATTAGGACGTTTGTCTGTAGCGACAATTTGTTGAGCAAAGAGTCAACTAAATGGAAGGACATAGCTATCTTAGCAGTTGTTTCATTTGAGCTTGGTTCAAAAAGGTCAAAATGCAGTTAGGTTTGGTCTGAAACAGCTGCCAGGGGAAGGTTATCTGTGCTGAACACATGGGTGGTCATGAGCAGGAAGTCCTCAGCTAGCAGTCAGCAGAAGACCCTTGCATTTTAAGTAACTACTTTTAAAATAAACAAACCTGAAGCTGGATATGGTGTCTAGCACTTGGGGGTGGAGACAGGAGTATCAGGAGTTCAAGGTCATCCTCAGCTACACAGTAATTCCAGGTCAGCCTGTTTTATATATGATGCTGTCTGAAGCAAGAACAAAACCAAATACCCAATAAATAAACACACTGACCTAATGTCCTACGAAGATCGTTTCCCTCTTTGATTTAGTTGAGTAATTTGACAAACATCTATGCATGCCAAGAGCAGAGATTTGAATTCTGTTTAACAGAGGCCACTGGCATCAGCACCAGAGAAGAGTTCTAACCATGTGGTGAACAGTGGAGTCTCACCAGGAAACGTGAGCTGCTTTTATTTTTATAGCTAGCAAACCAGAACTAGAGGAAGGCAACTAAATATTGTGGCAGTAGTCAGCTTGCTTTTCTCAACAATGATACTGATACATTTTAAAATATATATATGTATTTGTACATGGGTGTGTATTTATATGTACCCACTCTGTCATTGGTTTGATAGATGTTTGTGGTAGACTGTATGTGGGTACAGTTTCACGTGCTGAAGTTCCATCAGTGAAAAGAACTGCCCAGTCCTTTCCTTCACAGAACAAGTAGCTAGTTTGGCACATGCAGTAAATGCTATGAGAAAGATCCAGCCAGAAAGGGGGCAGGGAAGGGTGGGAATGCCTGTCAAGGAGAAAGACAGGAAGTCCACAAAGATTAGGCTGCAGTCGGAGAGCGTGACAGCCTGACCTTCACCGAATACTTTTTCCCTCTCGGGCTGCCACCTCCCTCCAGCTCTGCAAAGAAGAAATCCTATTAAAAAAAAAAAAAATCAAAAAGGCACAGCTCTCTACTCAAATACAGTATAGACTCTATAGGCTCAGTTGGATATATTACACAGGTAATTTGCCCTATCAGTCTGTACCCTAGTCCCGTAAGAAAATAAACAGCTATTCATTCTGTTCTGGGAGATCTGTTACTAAAGGATGAAGGTATATCCCAGAGGAAAATACTCATTTTTAAGGTTTTCCACATCCTGTATTGCCATGTCAGCAAAGAAACTTCATCTTAAACTGCTCTCTTTAAACAGAGCTTTAAGCCATATATTACTTCATTGTTACTATACAATTACTATATTACTTTCTGCATTAAATAATGCAGAAAGAGGCTGGACTCATGGGTCAGCAGTTAAGAGCACTGACTGCTCTTCCAGAGGCCCAGAGTTCAATCCCCAGCACCCACATGGCAGCTCACAATTATCTGTAACTCCACTTTCAGGGGGACCCTACACCCTCTTCTGGCATGTGTGCATACTGCACACACATGGTGTATTTACATACATGCAGGCAGTAAAACACATAAAATAAGAATAAATAAATCTTTTTTTATTACTTATAATTTTTATGTGTTCGTGTATATTGCTTGCATGTAGGTAAGTACACCTATGTCACGCAATGCCCGCAGAGGACAGAAGAGGCTGTTGGATCCCCTGGAGTTATGGACAGTTGTTAGCTGCCATGTGGGTGCTGGGATTCAAATCCTGGTCTTCTGCAAGAACAGCCAGTGTTCTGAACTGCTGAGCCATCTCTCCAGTCCCTAAATAAGTCTTTTAAAAAAAATGTACATGGGGGGCAGTGCCGGAGAGGTGGCTCAGCAGATAAGAACACTGACTGTTCGACACGGGTGCACTTACCTACATGCAGGCAATACATGCATACACATAAAATAAAAATAATAAAATATTTTTTAAAAATATAGATAGGTATGAAATGAGGTCACTGTCCTGATACCCCACCCCAGCACCTACTGGAACTTTGAACACTTTTTCCTATGTCATCTCAGAAATGTTTATTAAATTCTCAAATGTCATAAAATTCAGTGGTATACATTTTTATACCTATTTGAAGTCTTCCAGGTCATAACCTGTAGGTCTACCTCAGTTTTTAAGATTGCTGCATATTTTTTCATTGCATGAATCCGTGAAACCAATCTCTTACCAATACATGGTTAGGTCATTTCTTTACAAAACTAAAGTACAATACAGAGACATACATTGGTGAGATTTGGTGAGCATATCTGTAAGATAAATTCTCAGAAGAAATAGAATTGTTACATCAAAATTTGGATGAATTTCAAGTAATTCTTACCAAATTGTTCTCTAAAAAATGTCAGTTTACCTTTCTGTCAGTGGCATATGAAAAAGTGTTTTGAATGAAGTTTTAATTTAACTACTTTGGAAGAAAACCCTTACTGATTGTGTTATAGCAAGAGATTGAAAGACCCCAGTTCTAGAGCCCCCGCTTGACTGCAGGCTGGCAGAGAAGACATCAGGGGCTGTTTTCCAAACAGAGACTGGCTTGTCTCCCTTATAAATGAAGCACATTCTCCCCTTGATTGCTGCTTCTCGGGATGATCAAGTGGTCTGGAGAGATTCCACAAATACCACATTTTCCTTACAGCTGTAAAATACTACTAATATACTTCCAGCTTCAGACCACATCTATCTTCTTGAAAAAGCAGAGCATTCCCTTTTTTATTTATTTTCCATGTACTATTAAGCCTGTTCAGACTGTGAAAGCAAATGAGAAATTGCACAATTTTCCTTTAGAGGAAAAAGTTGCTTGTGAAACTGGACTGTCTCGTGGCTCCTACCCTTCTCATGGGTTGGCAGAAACTTGCAAGGCTGCCACTTCCTGTGTGACAGTAGCAAGGTACCTACACAGGTGACTTGGCTATAGCTACCTCAGCTTTAATGAGGGCATCAAACTGGGCCCCAGGGCCTGGGAAAAGTTTTCTCCATCTGATTTGTTCCTAATGCCTTTCACATAGTAGTTGTTCAATAAATACTGATAAGTAGACAAATCTATGAAAACATTTGCTCTGGAACATTCTATTGTCACTTCAGTGTCAATCCATAGAATATTCCAAATATTTCACACAAACAATTCACTTTGTGTTATATTATGCAAAATTGGGTAGTCATCTGACACAAAAGTGCAGCTCTTGGGGAGCCTCTGTAGGGACTTTGCCTTCTGCCTCCACGCTTACTCTGACCTGACTGCTGGCAGAGCCCTGCATGGAAAAGCTGAACCATGCCTACTTACATGGCTCAAAAGAGGGCTGACCACTTCCTCTGTAGGCCCGCTCACATTTGGCTTAGAGACAATGAAGGTACCTATTAAAACCCAGCAAGAAGAGACATAAGGTAGCCCTAACAGTACCACATTTAAACTTTTGCCCTCTTTTCTGCACAGGGGCTAACCTCTGTGCTGCTTTCTCCTTTGCTTTCTAAATATAAAGATACCAACTAATATACATCTTCATTAAGCTTTGTACAGGCCACCCACTGTGCCCCAGGTGATGAGTGTTTTCCACTAGAAGTGCTTTATCTTTTCAGCAGCACAGCACGATAGGAATCACTATAGGTGATCATCTCTAACTGGGTGCTTTACATGCAGAACTGGAAAACATGAAAAACTTGGGAACTGGTTTTGGAACCAACCCTGTCCCACTTGACATGCAAAATTATTCATCTGGGAATGTAGCACCATGAGAGAGTGATCACCTAAGACTTAGATTCTATCCCCAGCACTCCAAACACACACACACACACACACACACACACACACACACACACACA
>NW_008348795.1:602649-632085 GCF_000622305.1 Nannospalax galili
CGGTGTGTATCGCCACGTGAGAGAGATAGCACAAAACTCAGATACTATCTCCCGCGCCCCAAACACACACACACACACACACACACACACACACACACACACACACACACACCAGTGATATAGATATAGTTTCCAGAAGTTTCTTAGTTCTTTCTACCCTTTACTGTAAACCAGAATTTAGAGACAATGGCCTAGCACCAACATACAACCAAGAATCAGTAAAATTCGTTTCACGTACCATTGAATTTGAGTCTTTCTGGCTATTGACCAAAGTCATTCAGGATTTTTTTTTTAGGCAGATTTTCCTGGGTCAGTGGCTCACCTGTGAATTTTGAAACTATATTGGGTGTCGGGGTGTGTTTGTTCTCTCTTCTTTTGGGCTTTACTGAATGCAAAATGCAGCAAGTCCTGCAAATGGTAAATTAGGCAATGCAGAATCTGGAGGTGTGTTGATGAAAAGAAGTCTCCAAAGAAGAATCAAGAAGATGCAGAGCCAGGGCCTCTAATCCTGGAGTGACTGCTTGCCACATAGTGCAAAAATCACAGCATCATCTAGAGTCTCACATGTTAGCATCCATTTCAAAGTACCAAAGAATATTAAACTGGAGAAAGTACAGGACCCTGAGGTGTCTGGAGTTCATCATAGGATGTTCTCACCAGCTGTGTTTCCATACCTGGTTGCTTCAAGGATCCAGAAGTTCAGAGAATTGCCTCAGGATGAAAGGTGATGTGCCTGTCACAGATCTAGACAGTTTTGTTTGTGTGTGCAGGTGTGTATGCAAGTGTGTATAGAGGTCAGAGAAAAGCCTCAGTGTAAGCCAACCTTTTTTTTTTTTTTTTTTTGACAGGATCTCATTAACCTGAAACTTACCAAGTAGCCTGTCTAGCCAGCAAACCTTAGAGAGCTGCCTATCTTAGCCCTTCCTCAGCCAACAATGGGATTACAAGCTTTCACCAAGGTGCCTGGCTAATTTACATAGGTTCTAAGGATCAAACCCACCACACTTTTTAAACATGGGCTTTGAGGCTTAATGCCCAGTTGGATGTATAAAGCCCACATTTTAGGTGAGCTGCCCATCACAAAGGTCTGTGCAACTTCACGCTTTTCTGTCTTCTTGGGCACATGCCTGATGAGGGGACATTTTGAATACAGTGCCCTCCTCTCATATCATGCCACAAACTCACAGCATATAAGAATAAAGATTATTTGACTAGTTCACATGCTGATCCTTGGAGCCACATCTGCCTTTGAACACCTAGTACTCCTTGCCAGATTCACTCAGGCAGCTGTGGGGTTTGGATCCCATCAAAGCTGCTCACCAGCACAGTTCCCACAGAAGAGTACTGTATAAGATAAAGAAAAGGGAGTGCCATTGGTTCTGGGCAGTCTGTTATTGGCATTTTGATTCTCGTGACCTAGGGAATAAGGGCATGTGTGATGGATTAGTTTTTAAAAGGAGTCCCTTGATCCTTCCATATTGGAAAGTTCACTGGCTGCCCATATAGGAACTAGAGGTAGAGAGAGGATCCACAGAAGCAAGATAACCATCTGCCCAGAGGTTATCTAGGGGTCTCCCAGCTGCTTTCAGACTAAATGCATGTTCTGAAAGGTTGAAATGGAGAGTGGCTCAAATTATAGACCATTAGAGGAGGAGGAACCCTCCAAAGGATGCAATCCAGACCTGTTTTGAATGAGGAAACTCAGCTGGTGTGGTTTACTCCCACCCTTTGCCCTCAAGTCCAAATGGAAGCAGAAAGGGGCATGTTGGTGACATCCAGAGAGCTGACCTTAAAGACTAGGGGACAGAACCAACCAGTGTGGAGAAATCAGCAAAAGGCACCAAGACACTGACTTGCTACCAGCCCCATTGCTATCTTGAACTAGGGATGAGAAAGGAGCCCCTGTTCATGGAGGTGCAGATTTAAGCACCAACCCAGAATTCAGATTTTACTCCACATCCAACCCCCACTTCCATCTTCTGGCCCAGTGATAATGAATCAAGACTCCCATACCTCTGTGGTGGCAGTTTCTGATACCCAGAAGGCAAAATGTTTGGGAAAGGTATGTGTCAAAGGCATCTTCTTGCTACTAAACCTGGGAACTCATAGCTGTATGGGCCTGGAGAGCCTCATAGGCAGGTGTTTGCCTCTGGCCTTTTTAGCCTGGGCCTGAGGAAGCAATTCTCCTTTCTCTACCATTTCTGCTAGAAAGAGAGAGGAAGTGAATCATCTGTAGCCTTTGTCACCATTCTTGGCCCAGTGGGTGGGAGCAGAGACATGTTCTTGGGGAGCATGGGACCGGAGACTGAGAACTCCAGGATTGTACAGCCTGCTGAAGCTCGTTTCCAGTGAGGGTCTCCCTGCCTCACACTGGCTGTTTTGTTCAACATCCTCTGCTGTGATTATGAGAGAAAATTCATAGACATGCAAAGACTATTAGTCCCCACCCTGACACTACTGCTTGAGTTATTATTAACTTGAGTCCTCCTGGAAGAGACATAAATCACTCATTCAGTCTTGCTGGACGCTGGACACTACACACACACACACACACACACACACACACACACACACGCATGCACGCACGCTAAGCAGGGCCAGTGGGAAGGACAACTGCTGTGATCTTGATAAAGTAGGTGATAAACCAGGAAGCAGGATCAAATGCTACTGTGGGCTGAAAGGGGGCAAGGAGGGCAGTGAACCTCCCTTGGGGTCACTGTGTGTGGTTTTGGTTTTTTGTCTTGAGATGGGGTCTCATGTAGCCCAGGCTAGCCTTGAACTCACTATGTAGCTAAAGATGATCTTGAACTTCTGAACTATGTGCTTGAGTGCTGGGGTTCCAGGTTTGTGCCAACACAACCTGTTTATGCCATGCAGGGGAACCAGCCAGCAAGCACTCTACCAACTGAGCTACTTCCACCTCCACCCCTGCTTTCTAAAATGACTGTAGACCTGCCTTTCTCTGGGGTCAGCAAGATATTTGTGAAAACTCAAAGAACTGCACACTAACTAGGGGGGATTTGAACTGGGAAGATAAAGTCAATAGTGCTTGCCATGCTTTGCAAGCATGAAGATCTGAGTCCCAGAACCCACGTAAAAATAATAATGACAGATGCTCTGGCACTTCCTATGATCCCAGTGCTGGAAAGAGAGGACAGCTGGTCCCTGAAGCTCACTGTCCATCCCATCTAGCCTAGTGGGTGAGCCTCAGGTCAGAGAAACACTGGTTCGAAAAACAGGGTGGGCAGCACCTGAGAAATGACACCCAAGGTTGTTGATCTTTGGCTTCTACGTGCATGCACACACGTGTGTTCCTGTCCAGACATGTACACACACACACACCACAGACACCGAAGTCCACGGGAGAGAGATTTTACTTTAGTAAATTATACCTTCTTAAACCTGCCTTTTTAAACAATGCATTCAAGCCATACACCATGATCAAGTTTACTATTTCTGCTACAGCATTGTTTGCAAAACAATTAGAACCACCTAAGTGTCCATCGAGAGAGGACCAGTTAATTATGGTGCTTGCATAGGGTAATATATTATGGCTGTTTGGAAGAATGCAGTAGATCAATCTGTACACTTGATAGGAACTCTCTCCAAGATGCAAAAGAAAATCAGTATTCCAAAGAATGGACACTATTTGCTCCCTTGCATGTACATTTGTGTGGGAGTGCACATACACGTGTGCTTATGCATGCATGCTTATTTAGGTTATTGGAACAGTGCATGAGAAATTGCTGGCACTAATGTCCTCTGATGAAAAGGACTAAGTGCTAAAGAGAAAGAGTACAAGGAAGACTTAAATATCAAGGTATATCTTCCATGCATTTTGCATTCTGTCCCCTCTGCATATATCATCTCAAGAAATAGAAAGTAAACAAAGTGAATTGCTTTGACCAGACAAAAGAAGATCCTGCAGGACCTGGGCCTGGATGGCTTCTCCCTAGCCTGATGGTTTCTGCTTCTTTTTCAGGTCCTTCCTATGAGCCTACCCACTCGCCCAGCATCAGTGGAAAGCAGCTCTTTGCTCCTGTCCCTTTGCTTTCTGGCTCTACGGAAGATGTGTCCCCCAGTGGTCCTACACAGCCTCCTCCCCTGCCCCAGAAAAAGATAGTGAGTCGTGCAGCCTCTTCACCCGATGGCTTTTTCTGGACCCAAGGTTCTCCCAAGCCACGAACAGCAAGTCCTAAGCTGAACCTAAGCCACTCAGAGACCAATGTCTGTGTTCACGATGAGTCTCCCTTTAGCTATTCCTTGAACTCTGGGAACCACTCCCACCATGCCTTCTCTTCTGAGCCTCTGGAGAAAGCTTTTAAAGGCAGTGTCTCCTGGACCCCAGCCCTGGGGTTGGTGGGCAGCAAAGGTGGCTGCGGGAGTCCCAGTCTCCAGTGCAGAGCAGCTGCCTCCACCTCATCCTCCCAGCTGAGTGTGTCCAGCCAGGCCTCCTCCAACAGCACCCAGCTTCAGCTGCACAGCCTACTGAGCAGCATCAGTAGCAAAGAAGGCACCTATGCCAAGCTGGGGGGCCTCTACACACAGTCCCTAGCCCGTCTCGTGATCAAGTGCGAAGATCTCTTTATGGGCCGCCAGAAAAAGGAGTTGCATTTCAATGAAAATAACTGGTCACTCTTTAAGCTGACTTGCAACAAGGCCTGCTGTGACTCAGGGGATGCCATTTACTACTGTGCCACCTGTTCTGAAGACCCAGGCAGCACCTATGCTGTGAAGGTAGGTATCACCCCCTCCTGCCTTTCTCTGGTGTAACTAGCTGATCCCAACATGAGCACATCATTCCGCCTCTCCAGGCTTCCAGAAGTGGCTGGTTCCCAAGCTTCCTTTTGTACTTGGTGCTCAGTGTGTTCACTCTCTGCCTGGCCCAGAAAATGGTGATGAGATTCATAGCATGAGTGTAAGATGTGGTCTGTGCTCTCACGTATATGGTCCAATTGCGACAGGAAAACCTCTAGCTTTGAATGCAGCAGAGTTTGCTCAAGTATCCAGCAGGTTTGTACTGAGTGTCTATCCCATGTTATATACTTTGTAAAGATCTGAAGATATAGGTGTGAACATGAGATTCTTTATGGAGTTTATAACCTAGTAAAATAAATGGACAGTTAATACTGTTCTTCAAGAGCATTAGACGTAGACATCATCTCGAACAATGTAAGTGACTGGTTCAGTATTTACTGTTACTATTAGAGTCTTGGCTGATGTGTTAGTTACTTACGTCATTGCAGTGAATTTTATTTTGAGGTTTTTCTTTGAAGAAATTTGTGACACCACCAGAAATTGTATATTGGGAGCCCTGATAGGTATGTTCATGGGGCTGTCTACAGTAACATGCTCTGTTACATACTCTGTTCAAATGGTAGTGCAGCTACTAGAAAGATCCTGGTGGTTGTAGAGAAACCAGGATCCCAAAAGACTTTGATCAAGAGAGTACCCTAGGGGCAAGGAAACCCTGCAGGCCTTTTGGCACAGCTACTCAGGAGACTTAAGGCAGGGGGAATCTAAAGTTCAAGGCCTGCCTGGACTATACAATGAGTTCAAGTCCAAGCTGGATAATTTAGCAGCACCCTGTCTTAAAATGAAAAATAAAAAGAGATCTGGGGTTGTCACTTCAGTAGTGAAGAACTTGCTTAGTATATGTGAGGCCCTCTGTTTAATCACTAGTATAAAAGTAAGGGAGGGAGAGGGGAAAGAGGGAGGAAGAAGTGAGATTCTGTAACATTACTGCTTGGACTTTATTGCCATTTTCTGATTTGAATCCAGAAAGCTTCTGGGTAAGTGAAACTTCCCTGTCCCTCCCCCAGCCAGAGTTAAAAGAAGAAAAGAGCCGGTTGCTTTTTTTCCTCTTAGGATAGACTGTATCTAGTTCATTTACTTCTTGGCTTTAGATGAGGCTATGTTCCAAAATATACATTACAAGTTGAAAATATGAGGAGTCAAAAATGCTTTGAATATATCTACCCCACCTTAGTCTCCCGGCTTAGCAGCTCACCCCAGTATGGAGTCTCCATTGCCTTCCATTGTGACTAGGAGTGTTCCTTGCTGCACCTGCCCAGCATCCCAAGAGAGGCTCATATTGTATATTGACAGCCCAGGGAAAGATCAAAATTAGAAGTATTTTTTACTTAGTAGTAGCTTCTACTGAATTCATATTGCTTTTACACTGTCATAAAGCAGAAAAGACACACATGGAACCATTTTAAATCAGGCACCATATGAAGAGGAAAAAGTGATTGAACCTTCCAGTGAGCTGAACAAGATTAACTGAATGCCTGGAGTTGCCATATGAACCCAGAGCTTGGGTTATTTGGGCTCCCTGAAATGGAGAAGATGGAAGTTTGTTTAGAATGGAGAGGGTAGGGGCATTTAGGATGGAGAGGATGGAGGAGCATTTAGGATTGAGAAGACAGAGGTGCATTTAGATGTTCTTTTACTCACCGCAGTGAATGTAAGAATGTGACCTGGTGACTCATCCTCCGTCTTTACCTTGAACCTGGCCTATGCTCACGAGCTTCTGTCACTCTGATCTTGCCTCTTGGTTCTCAACTTTAATATCCTGTTCAATCTCAAGAAATAAATAATCTCTGGTGGAAGAGACTTTGTTCAAAGAAAGAGACAGAGTTATATGAACAGGACCAAGGGGCTGGCCCTGGTATAGGATTGCTAGGCTGGCTGTTGAGTTCAAGCTTTGTGACAGAAGGTTCTTTTTCATACCTGCAAGTGATTGTGCTGTTCAGCTTGGAATCTGGGGCCTCATATAATGTCAAGTTAACAATATTCTCAAGTACACTAAGCAAAGAAGTACAGCTTTCCCAGAGGATGCTAGAAGCAAACGTTACTCTTTATCATATTAGGAGTTTAGGCCAGCACAAACCAGAAGATGTCTTGATCTCCAAAGAAGAGAATCCCAAGAAGCTTCTATTTGACCTTCCTGGAGACATGGTAGTTCAAGGACTATCTCTGAACCTCATGAGAAAAGGAATTTGGAGAATAGCATCAAATACTCATGATACCACAATCTGGGAAAGACTGTTAATTTGCAAATGTGCCTGGCCTAGTGATGGGGCAGGGGGATGCTGTGAGCTTCATTTGGCACATGTTGCCACTGCAGTTCATTAGTGCTCCTGTCTAGATGGAACACAGTCATCTGAGAGCCCTCAAGAGGGGGGCTGGGCTCCTTCCCAGCAGCTGCCTGTGTGTCCCCAGGCTTATTTTATCTGTACATGTTAAACAGGGAGCCAGCACCGAAATCAGATGCAGCCTTGCAGCAGAGTCCCAGTGAACTATAGCTGACGGGTACCTGTTCTATCCGGATGCCAGAATCCCCAACCACGGGCTCCGTGACCTGCAGCACTGAGATATAAAGCTGGTCCTTACAGCCAGACTCCATGAATATGTGGCAGAAAGAAAAGAATCAATAGCTTACATGCATTTCAAGGCCATTTCTCAACCATGTAGAACTTCAGTTTATAATTAGGAACTGTGCTGAGCCCCTGGGCCTTTTTTACTTAGCAGATATGACAGTCCAGATTTTTCAACCATGAATTAGGTTCTGGCTCTGAAGTTTAGAATGAGACTTGACTCTGTAGAAAGTTTGAAATTTGAGCTAAGCTAAGTTTGAAATTTGAGACTAGCTAAGCTAGCCTATGTAAAGTTCTAGCACTAGAACTGAGGGCATATCCCCCCAAGATGTGGTGGGTGGCAGAGAAGGGAGGTGGGACTACTACCATTACCACCTCTCTTCCTTGCTCTGCCTCCCACGCTGTAGTATAGTCTCAAGATGTTCCACCCCGGGCTCCCAGGGCAGGGAGGGGGCTGGGTAGCTTGCTCCCCCCCTGCAGCTCTCTCCAGTGGATGAGGTGGCTGTGCTGTGGCCTTCCCAGAGAGCCTGCTCACTGATTTTGAAAAGCATCCAGCCCAGTTACCATTTACCCAGCTCCTTCATTTACATCTCTGTGCAAAATGTCAGCCACTCCACTGAGGCCCTGGGCCCCAGTGTTTGCTGGGCCCAGGCCTTTCATACCCTGGAGGAAAGGCAGCCTTGGAAACACGTCCCAGGCCCTGGCAGCTGTGCTGTTAGGGGTTGCACAGACTTTGCAAACTGCTCTGAGTAGCTAGCTCAGCACCACCACATGGCTACAGACAAAAAGGCAAGAGCAGTCACCATAGCAACCCCTTCATTGCAGACTCACCATGCGCCAGGCCTGGCTTGTACCTGCATCATTTTAACAAATCCTTAGGAGCCACCACTGCCCCAATTAAAGCACAGAGAAAACAGGCTTCTAGATAAAGAAGGATCCTCAGTATTGTTGGTTCCATATTTGTAAAATAATCTGCTCACCAAAATTTATTTGTAACCACAGATTTATTTGTAATTCAAAGAGCTTTCCTGTCCTTTGTGGGCATGTGCCCACTGGGAAGAACGTGAGTCGCCTGGTGTGCATGTTCCCAGCTGATAGTCAGTCACGAGACAATTTACCTCTCCTTTCAGCTCTCACTAGAAAAGAAGCACGTGTTCTTTTGTAGTGTATTTGGTGCCTCGCTTTTTCTCAGTTTTTGTGCTTTTTGTTGCTGTTAATGAGTTTGGTGTTTAAAATTGCCCCTGAGTGTACTGCTAATGTACTTTTAGTCTTTGTAAGCTCAGGAAGCCCGAGATGGGCCTTACAGAGAAAACATGGATTATGGTGTTTCGGTTGTGAGCTCAGTGTCAACAGTAGATATTAAATAAGGCCTCTCTGAACAGAAATGTGCATAAAACAAAGTCATGTAGCGATCAACTGTTTAAAAATATTGTGACCAGAGTCACAGAAACCTTCCTCTATATTTCCCCTTGGAGCACTGGTTCAGTATTTGCTAATTCAGTATTTTAATCTTCTTAATAGAACATAACTACCTTAAATAAAAAGATGTACCTTGCCAAAGGGTACCAAGTTGATACTTAAACTCAAGTCTTGTTCCATACCAAAGCCTGTGCTTTTAACATGAAGAGCACTTTCCAGGTGTCTAGTAGAGGAAATAAGTTAACCTCTTAAAACCTCACATTTCCCTCTGTTAGAGCAGCTACCATTTTGAGCTTGATGAGATTTAAGGTGGTATCGTGTGAAAGCTATGTAGTTGCAGTACCTCACAGGTGCAGGAATCCAGTGTGTGCTGGCTTCCGGTAAGGAGGCCACAGTGGAGCTCCTGTACCTGGGCCCCCACTCATTCACACACATCAAACACACACACACACACAAAATAATAAATTTAAATCATTTAAAAGTATAGGTGTTCCAGAAGACTGACTACCATTTAAAAACTGAGTACTGCTGAGCATGGTATAATAAGAACCGGAAATAGCATTTTTTACACAGGGATTCTAAATCAAACTCATTAGTACAATAGGAAGCAATGTCTGGGGGTAGATGCACTTCCCTTTTATTCTGATTGAGAAATAGAAAGATTACTAAATGAATGTGTTACCCACTCCCCCTCCCACCCCAGTTAGCTTTTAGAACTTCTTAGAAGCTGAACTCTTTGATACTGGGTTACATGTTGCAAAGTTTGTATAAGTGCAATATAAATATCATTGTGAAAGGCACTTACAACAGAACTGAAAGCATCACTAAAAACATTGTGGTGTTTCCTAAAACACTGCTGTAACCATTCCCTAGCTGGGATTTTGTAATTGGTAGATGGGAAGTGCCTTCTTCCCCTTGTTCCTTGGAAGCCTGGGCAGGAGAAAGACAGAGACAGATACATTAGCCATCTTCTTCAGTCCCTTCCAGTGTAGTTACAAGAAACTGAGGCCCTAGAGGGCCTTTGGAAGTAGCTCCAGACTCTCCAGTTGGGTTGCTCTAGATGAAGATGATTAGCCTTTCTCTGGTGACTGATGTCTTGAGCAGAAGAGGTAGAAAGAAAGAGGCAGCTGTGTGGAGTTCCCCAGGCACTGTCCCTAATGCAGAGCCGGAGATTATCCATCTTGTTTATTCCTGTCTGTGCTTCAGAAGATGCCCTCGGGCCCTGTGGCTCAGGATTCCCTGGAAAGCTAGCTGTTTTTTTTTCCAGCTGTTGTGACTCTTGCTTGGAGGAGTGGACTTCCACACAGAGCAATCTCCTTCAGGTCATTTCAGAGAGCAGGATTATTTACCTAGGTCTAGGAGCTAGATCAGCCTAAGAGAACAGCATCTTAAAGGTGTGGGAACTGCCTTTGTCCTTGAAATTCCCTAGGAAGGAGCATCCCCACAGTGAAGCACCCCAGCTGTCAGATAGCTCCTGCTTCAAGTGTAAGGAGTAGGGGGTGAGATGGAGGTCTGTAGAAACTGCCCAGCTTTATCAAAATTCATCTAGGTCAAACTGTGGACACAGCTGTCTTCCTCTTGTACCACACTGCTTATTGCTTGCTATGTGGGGACTCCAGTCTCACAGGGTCAAATGGTAATTTTATGTTTAACTTCAAGAAGCTGCCAAAGTGTATTCCAAAGAGGCTGCACCATTTGACATCCATTTGAAAGCATCACCATTTGACAGCATCAGCACTATGTGAGCTTCCATCCCTCTGCATTAACACACGTGCTTGTTAGTGCCTTTTATTAAAGCCATTCCAATAAATGAACTAAGAGTTCATTATAGTATGATTCCCATTTCTTAATTAATGCAAAGGTTATATGTGACATACATGTTAAACATCTTTTCATTTGCTTACGGACCACTTTTGTCCTTTAGGGTTTTGTCATTTTAGATCTTCTGCCCATATTTTGGCTAACTTCATTTTTATGATAGTGAGTTATAAGAAAAATGTTTTTAATCCTAGATATAATTCATTTGTCAGATTTTTTTGGCAAATACTTTGTCCCGGTCTGTTAGTTTCTTAAAAGTATCTCTCAAAGCACCAAAGTTTGGAAATATGAAGTTAAGTTTATGAATTCTTTTGTGGACCACCCAAAACTGCTGCCCAAGCCTTGATCTCGAAGATTGCATCTTCGAGGTTTTTGGTTTTTTTCCTAAAATTTGTTTTAGCACTCACTCTGAAATCTCTGTGATCTTCTTTGAGTGAGTTTTCTGTATGTGTGAGGTAAGGGGTTAAGTTTACCTTTTGGCACATGGATGTCAAATGCCCCAACAACTTTCAACAGAACCATGGATTCCACTGCTAACCTCCATTCTCCTCTCCACAGATCTGCAAAACCCCTGAACCCAAAACAGCCTCCTACTGCAGCCCCTCTGTGCCGGTGCACTTTAACATTCAGCAAGACTGCGGCCACTTCGTTGCCTCAGTGCCCTCCAGCATGCTCACCTCCACTGACACCTCCGTCAAGGATCCTCTGCCTGCCCCACCCCCACATCCCCCTGCCCAGGAGCAGGACTGTGTGGTGGTCATCACCCGAGAGGTGCCGCACCAGACAGCCTCGGACTTTGTGCGGGATTCGGTGGCTACCCATCGGGCGGAGCCTGAGGTTTATGAGCGGAGGGTGTGTTTCCTGCTTCTGCAGCTCTGCAATGGGCTTGAGCATCTGAAGGAGCACGGCATCATCCACCGGGACCTGTGCCTGGAGAACCTGCTTCTGGCGCACTGCAGCCCCCAGGGCTCCCCCGGGCCCTCCTCTACAGCCCCAGCCATCACCACCAGCACATCTTGGTGCCCCTCTGGCCTGCCCCCAGCTGCCCTTACCTGTCAGGGAAGGCCTGGTGAGAAGCAACTTCCCAGGCTCATCATCAGCAACTTCCTCAAAGCCAAGCAGAAGCCAGGCAGCACCACCAACCTGCAGCAGAAGAAGAGCCAGGCCCGGCTAGCTCCCGAGATCGTGTCTGCCTCCCAGTACCGCAAGTTTGATGAGTTCCAGACAGGCATCCTCATCTATGAGCTGCTCCACCAACCCAACCCATTCGAGGTGCGGGCACAGCTGCGGGAGCAAGATTACCGGCGGGAGGACCTACCGCCACTGCCCACCTTGTCTCTCTACTCTCCCGGCCTGCAGCAGCTGGCCCACCTGCTGCTCGAGGCCGACCCCATCAAACGCATACGCATCGGAGAGGCCAAGAGGGTGCTGCAGTGCTTGCTGTGGGGACCCCGACGGGAGCTGGTGGAGCAGCCAAGCATCTCAGAGGAGGCACTGTGCAGCACGCTGCACAACTGGATCGACATGAAGCGGGCCCTAATGATGATGAAGTTTGCAGAGAAAGCTGTGGACCGAAGGCGGGGTGTGGAGTTGGAGGACTGGCTTTGCTGTCAGTACCTGGCGTCCGCAGAACCAGGGGCCCTTTTGCAGTCGCTGAAGCTCCTGCAGCTTTTCTGAGTCCACAGCCCCCCTACTTCCACCGCCCCCTTCCATGCCTACCCCTTGCCTTTACCTTGCCTGGATGCGGGTCACCCTGGGATATGGTACAAATGACTGTCATACTTGGATGTAATATTTTATATATATACATATAATATAAATATGAAAGACTGGGATGTCATTTCACACGCTAGCCCTCTCTCCTCATTAAGCTTCCATTCTCCGTCCATTTTCTCCTCCTGTAATTATTTACATTCCTAGCTCCTGGCAGGGTCCTGAGGATCGTTCTGCCAACAGAATGAAGCCTGGACTCCAGCCTCATGGCACCATTGTGGAGTCTCATCCCCTTTTGTCAAAATGTTATTTAAAAAACCACCACAATAAAAAATGCTTACATTAATTTTTTTGGTTGAATTATAAGCAAGCAAAGCTCTTTACCCCAAGAGCTTTAGTACACTTAAATCTTTGACAGATAAAATTGACTGTACAAGTGCCGTTGATCTTGCACTTCTTAGCAGATAAGGCAGCAGTCCACTGAAGCCCAGGTGTGTTGGTACCAGTTAATGTTCCCTGTTTCTCTTCCCACATACCTAGATGCTAGAAAGAATTTACATATGTCTGATGGAATCCCTGGGGTTTGGAATTCAACCTTGGTACTCCAGTTTGCTAAAGCTGGTCACCATTTTATCATGTGATACCTGGCTAAATAAATCTGCCCCAAATGGTTCAAGGGAAAATACCTTAACAGGGGTCCACTTAGAAGTGTGTAGGCCTAGTTCAAAGACCAAACAAAAGGTGAACAAAAGCAAGAACCTGGGCTGGTGTTTGCCCTGAGGGCTCTGGAGCCAGAGATGGAAGAGTAGAGAGAATTTCATGTTCTGTTTCTGTTTCCCACCTGTGGTTCCCAGGCTCACAAGACAGCAAGAGCAACAGATGCTATTTACAACATGAACCTTCCCATGTGGGGAGAAGGTAGAGAATGAATGGGGTGCTGAGTGTCAAGTAGCACACTGTTCTGTGCACCAGACAACGCCTGTGCAAAGATGGAACTCAGGCCTCTAGCTCCCAGCAGGTGATCTCTCTCTTCTAAGCTCCCTCGGGGGTCTTTTGCTTAAAATAATCATTTAACATGTATCAGTACCTGCTGTTTACTGAAGCCAGTATGTATTATCCTGCCTTTTAAAATGCATAGAATTAGGAAGCAGTAGATCTTTCTTCCTCAGAACCAAATGCACACACACAAATGATTCATTCAAGTGGAAAAAGTCCCAAGACCCTTTATTTCTACCTAATGGATAATCTTCCGACTACTGAACTAATTATTTTCTGATTAATAGCTGTGGCCAACTTTAAACAAATACAAAGCTCTTAGTAAAGATTTGGGGATGTGGTTAGCAACCAGCCAGGATGGGGAACTCCTCTAGGTCCCTTCCTGAATATTAATCTAGCTCCTTTCAAAAGCTCTGCCCTCTGGCCTCTGATTTGATGTAAGCGCATCTGCTTTCCATGTACCAGTGATGAAGGCAGCACCTGGGGGTGTGTTTATAATTTCATATTCCACCTGAACATTGAGGAGAGATCTTTGAGCATGGAAATCTTGATTGTCTGCAGGATACGTTTCAGCAAGCGGTATTTTGTCAGTTTTTTTATTGCTGGGAATTTTCCAGGCAAACCCTCAGCCCTTGATTTTCTGTCATTTACTTTCTTGTCCTTTCTGTCTTCAAATAAATAAACAATGGAGAAGTGGGAAAGGATCTTTCTCTCAGGAGACTGCAGTCCATTTGAAAACACAAGACTCAGGAGACATGTTTTTAAGCCCTGAATTATGTGTACCTTTTTAATATGCCACCCACCCCAGAAAAAAGATTGTGAGAATGATTTTAGGAACTAAAATGAAGCAAAAACCAAAGGTAAAAGAAGAGGCAATAGCAATAAATTTTGATTGAGAAGAGTAAAAACAATTAAACTTACTTTTGAACTGCTTACCAGCCTGGCCCAGAAAAAGAAAACAACCGGTCACAGAATTCTTGTGTAATTTTGAGGAATTGTTCACCAGGGGGACCAAACCTTTCTCTAGCATGTATTTCTAAAGGGAATTTGTCAAGTAGTCTTTCTGTGAAGACACTAAGTAGTATTCCAGTGTCCTTGTTTTAAAGGGGGTGGGGGAGGATTTTTCTAAAACTAGGGCAATGTCTTATATCCACTACTGGCAAAATCTAAGTGTGTGGGGTCCAAGCCCCCAGCAAAGCAGTTCTCAGGAGTAATTAAAGACATACAGCTACAAATAATAATGTGGCAAATAGCTTAAATTCAGAGGTTCAAGAAAACTGGTCTTGCTAATTCTGAATACACCTTTGTGTACTACGTTATCTCACGGGAAGCTCCAGCTCTAAGCACGTGAGGCCGAGCAACAATGGCTTTGTGCTGTAGGGTTGAGGGTCAGAAATTAACAGGGTATAAGAGCATTGCAAAGTGTGGTCAGTTAATGCAATTAATGCTTTTGCTAGGACTGAGGGTGTGGCTCAGTGCAAGAGGGTGTGCTTAGCTTGCACAGGGCCCTTGGTTCACCCACACACAGATAAAATTTTAATGAGAACAAAAGATTTTTAAAAATACTTTTCCCTACCTCCTTTGGGGGTCTTAAACCCAACTCCTGGTATTTAAATCCAGCTCTGAGTCAGGTCGCCCCCATATCCTTTCTACATATGTAATTTGGGTTGTTAGTGGGCCTTTCTTATTTTCATGCCAAGACATGAAAATGTTTTTTCTTTGCCCAAATTCTTTGCTGTGGGAGTTTTGAAGACTCACAACTTCATGAATATCCTTGCCAGAAGCAAGATAGGCACTTCAGGGGTTGTTTATCATAACACATGGCTCAGCTCTAAAAAGCTCAGGCTCTGGGGAGCTATAGTTACCACTTTATATAACACTGGTTTTTAAGAGCCAAGGATTGGAGAAAACTCTTGTGATATACACATGTACACAAAACAAGAAATTTGGAAGTGGGAGGATACATGTTACTTTAATGACATCTCTGAAATTCATGCTTTAAATACATAGCCAGTAGGACTGGGGAGATGGCTCAATGGATAAATGCTTGCTTTTATCTATATTCAGATCCCCAGTACCCACATAGAAAAGTCAAGCAGGCCAATGCACATTTTAACCTCTGCTTGAAGTGGAAGAGACAAGACAATTTCAGGTTAACAGAAATAGCAAAGTCCAGGCTCAGTGAGAGACCCTGTCCCCGAAAATGTGGTAGAGAGCAATAGATGAAGACACCCAACATAAACCTCTAACCTTCACCGTGTGCACACTGGTAAGCACCCCCCCCACACACACATATACATAAGATAAATACATAGCCAATAAGCAAGCCAGTACTGCTTCGTTCTACTGAATATCTAAGAATCTTTCAAGCTCTAAAGATAAGCATAGTAAATCTCAATGAAGGTAGTAGTTTCATAATGTTAATTTGCTTGCTATTTTTAATGGAGGATGATGTAATTGGGCAAAATCCAAAATTTGGGGGCCAGGGCAATAGCTCAGTTGGTAAAATGCTTACCACACAAGCATGGGAGCCTGAGTTCAAGCTCTAGAATCCATGTAAAAAAGCCAGGCATGGCAGTGGAGTAAAATAAGCAGACCCCTGGAGCTTGCTAGCCAGCCAGTCTAGCCTATGCAATGAGTTCCAGGCCAATGAGAAACCCTGTTTCAAATTTACAAGGTGGCTAGCATCTGAGGGATAACACCTGAAGTTGACCTCTGACCCATACATTCAAGCAAACTCGTGCACACAAGAACCTCAAATGCAACCCGGCTGTTCATGTCATTGCATTAAAATTATGTTTGGGACAGGTATCTTGGGGTAGATGTTTGACCAAGTCATTCTCCTTTTTTCCAGTGCTACTTAATATAAGAAAAGGGACAGTCAGTGTGTAACAGATTTCCCAGGAAGGGTACCCTGGAAAAGGGTTAGAGGTAGCCTGATGAATTTCCTGGCTCTAAGAAAGGATTCCAAATTAACCCCCAAACTATTTCATCAGTTCAAGGAAAAGTGAGGTTGGGCCAGAACTCCAGTGGCCAATTTGGATCCTTACCAGATCTTGGTTACTCAGTCTTCTCTGGCCTGAATCTGCAGGACTCCACTGTATCCATCCCAACTTGATGGAGTAATAGAAGTAAAATCAAATTGACTCCAGGCCTTTCCATACTATTCCAGTGAGGACTTGGACATATATATTGGTCACATATTCTAAATGCTGGAGTGAAGTTATTCCAGCTCTTAACCAGAGGCGATCATGGTCATTTCCTAAGACACTGTCCTAGACACTTTCCTGCTTTGTCAGAGGTAACTGGGCACAAAGACAGGTCAAGAAAATGGAATGTGGAGGAGGAAAGTGAGAATGCAAGACTAAGAAACAAACTGGCTGCATTCCCTTGTGCTTACATCCAACGCCAACGCTGAGGACTGCCCACAGCCCTGAAAGGCACTTGTGTCTGCCTGACATCTTTTGGGATCATAAACACACTTGTCTATCTGTGTTTCTCCCAGAAATTGCTAAGAATGAGAAAGCTCTGCTTGTTTCCCCTTTTCTAGATTGTGGAAAGTTTAATTTCAGAGTTGATAGCAGATTCTTTAAGGATCAAAAGACTAACAGCTCACCCTTGGAGCACTGAAGTTAGAAGTCAGGGTTTGGGCATGCTCAGCAAGCATCCTTGTCCAGAGATGTGACCCTTTTATAGGTTCTGTGCCAATTTTCATTTTCCTAATGGAGGAATAGGACCTTCTCTTCTTTCCTTCCAACTTGTTTTTTTCTTGCTTTTAGTACACAAAATATAGATGGCAGTAAAATGTCAGCAGTCAGAGCAGCGTCTTTCCACCCTGTTCCTCCTCCTTCCTCCTGTTCCTATCCACCCTCTGTAGAAGCCACACTGGCCAGTTTCTGTTTTATTCTCTCTGTGTTTCATTCACACAAATGAGCAGACAGTGGCTGTCAGCACTCCACATCTATGGCTCCTGCATGTGCAGAGTCACCCAATCTTGCATCTGTACTGAATATGCACAGAATTTTTCCTTGTTATTATTCTCTAAACAGTACCACGCCATAATTATTGATATATTATTTACATTGTATTGGAGATTTATAGTAATCTAAAGTTTATTTAAAGTATACAAGAGGGTGGCATAGGTTATATGCAATATGATTCCACTTTATATAAACGACCTGGTGTAAAAGGATTTGGATATTTACGAGAATCCTGGAATGAATCCCACAGGGATACTGAGAGATGGTTACATAGATCTTACATACATACATACTGTCTTACAACACTGCATTTTATTCTCCTGGAAGATACTGTTTGTCTTCTCATATAGAAATTTTCCTTACCCTAAACCACAGTTGGCATTGGTAGAGACTCCTAAATTCAATGATAAATGCATCCTCATGCCTGTGCTGGTGCCTGGAGCAACACTGCTGGTGTTTGCACATGAACCTGAACTCTTCCTTCATAAACTTGGCTTTGATCTTTTGCAGCAAACCCAATCTGATGACCATGGCCAGTTCTCAGAGGAAAGTTCCTCAGGATGAGTGTCCAGGCTGGTGTCTAAAGAAGAAGGGGCTACATGACTCTGAGTCTTGGCTATTCAGTGGCTCTGATGTGGTCATTTCTTTCCGTGACTTTAGAGAGCTGCGATGTAGTTGACAAGGATTCTACTCATTGAAATCGTTCACAGAACTTGGAGTGAACTCTTAACAAAGGAGTCTGGTGCTGTTAGTCTTGGCTGACTTTGCTGTGAGTCATGTGATTGAACAGAGACAGAATGAAGCTGGCTGGGTGGGAGCCAGTGGAACAGTTCCCTGTGGAGACAAGGATTGGAGAGGGAAGTGAGGTGGGAGCACACACAGGGAAGGACACTGAGTAGACCGCTTTCTCAGCCAGTGTCCACTGAGCCCCTGCAGCTGAGCTAGCCAGACCCCACCCAGCTATGAATCACACATTTGATAGCAGCCAGGGTCTGGGCCAGCTGCTGGGCCCTGGCTTATCACCCCACAGGCTCTTTTGTTTCAATTCTGAAAAGGCAACAACCCATTGGGGAAAGCGTTGGAATGACAAAAACCAAGGGCATTGTTCAGTGAAGATGGCAGCCATTATGCCCCTTTGCTAGGATAACCATTTCTAAGCAACATCCAGCTTCTAAGTGCTCCCACAAAAGGGCTTTACATCAGGACTTGGGGAGCTGCCTTGCTACAGGGGGGAGATTAGCACATTCCAGGGGACAGGCCCTGTAAGAGCTGGAATTTCTCTTTTGTGGACAATTCTTCTATTATTATTATAAAGAGAAAGAAAGGATGTCCAAGCGAGACACTTAATATTCTTAGGGTGATGTTGGTAGCATGCAGGGAGGTGCTGAGAAGAATGTCTATAGCTGGCTCTGTGTGGTGTCTGTGTCTGTAAGTGGACATCACTGTTTAGTGAACAGAAACTGGCATAACATTCAGGTCATTTTTCTGGCTTTCACTCTCAGACCCTTGTGGTCTGTGCACCAAGATGGGAATTCATTAATACCAGTGACCCACCATCCATGAGGTTTTAGTTTGGTGTCTGATGTAAATATTGGGAAACAATGAATGGCCTAATAATAGTCTTTTTGTTTACCTGACTTCACTGTTCCAGAACACTTAAATCAGTCCTGGTATTTGAAATGTCATTTACTTTCTTACAACATTTCTCTGATACATGGACAGATCTAGACAGATAAGTTAGAGTTTAACAGAAAATAAAGGTCTAGAAATTGATAAAGAAGGGTAAGTTCAAACCTAGGCTAGATGCCGTCCATTGTCTACTAAGTACCCCGTATGACCAAATGTTCACCTGGTGGGGAGCCATCAGCATCTTGACATTCCTTCAGATTCAGCTCCAGTCAGACTCTGCTCAGGACAGCTAGTGCTCCTTTCCCCTCACACTACTGGGAGACAAATCCTTTAACTCTGTCATAAGCAAGTTCTTTCTCATTAAGTAGATTGACAGCCATTTGATACCATTGAACATGTCCTAAATTTCTTTATTTCTATTTCTTAGTCCATTGAAATGATATGGGAATATCAAGGTGTCTCTGAGTGTGACAGAGCCTCTGTCACTGTTATGCTTAGCTTAAAAGGCTAAGGTCCTGGAAACTCAACAACCACCAAAGCTACCTCAAGCCAGAGGCTTTTGGGTTTGTATCTTATGAATTCGAAGAATGAAATCCACAGGCCACAGAGTGGAAGTTTTAGAAAGGAATATTTTATTACAGGGAGATTAGGAGAAAGAAGGCAGAGCTCCTGTACCGCAGGAGGGGTCCCCAGGAGTTAATAAGGGTTTAGAAGAGGGAAGAGGGGAGAGGGAGAAGAGCTGGTCAATCCAGTTCCTATTCCAGGTGTCCAGGTCCCTCAAGGTTCTGGTCACATCCTCAGTATGGATTCCAGGAACAGGGTACTTACTCCTTTAGGGAAAAGAGATAAGAAAAAAAAAAAAAAAAAAAAACAGACCCCCTTTCTGGTATCCCCAGCCTCTAACTATAGTAGAACCAGAGACATCTTTGTCTAACATAGTTCTAGCATGTCTGGCCTTAGGCAGGGACAAATGGACTGGCAGGCCCAAGGACATTTCTAGCTCTTAGCCAAGAAAGAAACCTGTCACTTTTCTTTGTGGGGGCTTTTTACCCTAAATTGCCTCAAGCAATATCTATACCCTGTTCTCTTCAGTATTATAGGGCAGGTGTTAAGTGAACACTACTTTTTCTCATCAGTGTGACAGAAATAACTTAAGGGAGAAAAGATCTGTTTGGGCTCACTGTTTTACAGCAGTCAGTTCATCATGATAGGGAAGGCATGGTGGCTATAGCAGCCTTGGCCATAGCTGTAGAAACAGCTTGGGCCCAGAAACAGAATCAGGTATAGCCTTCAATAGCCTACCTCTGCCAGCCAGTCACACTTCCTAGGGCCCCAGAGCCTTCGTACTTGTTCCAGCAGTTAAGTACCAAGAACTCAAAGCATGAGCTTGTGGAAGACATTTCAAACCATAAAGATACAGGAGGAAATGGGGTTCCCCTTTTAAGGTTCTTAGTCTCATGAATGGACTCAAACTGAAGCTTTAGGACAATTTTATTAGAATTTAAAGAAAAATCCTCAGGGCAGGCAAGCTGTAAAGTTCAGTAAACTTCCCTGAGGAGGAGAATGGAAGGGAGGAGGAAAAATGTCATGAAGCCATGCTGATTGAGAGCTGGTATGGAGGTCAGACATATGGTGGGCTAGCAACTACATGGTGGGAAGAAGAAAGGAGATTTACAAACAAAATAAAGAAATTCAAAGATGTTGGGGTAGCCCAGAGCATTAGGGAAAGCATGATTTTAACAAAGATAGAAGAAAAAGAAAGTCTATGCTTTTCTGAAGAAGTCAGAAAAGTGGGCCAACTAACAGTGTCTGTGACCCAGGCCAGAAGCACTTCACTAGAGGGTGGGGATTCTGGTCAGGAAAAGTTCATATCTCATTAACACACTAGGTATTCTGCCCATCCCTCTAACATGACTTAAGGTGAGCCCACCTTCCTGGGGGTGGTCCTATGACTAGGTGATCTACCCAGAAAAACTGGAAAATTGTGTCTGCATCTAGAACAGAAATTCTCTTGACCAATTTTCTCTTAAGGGGCCTTTTTGCTACTGTAACACCTCCATGCCTGACTCCCACACTATTTTTATTAGAACCATTTTCAACTGAAGGGTCCTCAGTGCACTTCTGGAGTAGTGATGCCTACTCTGGTACACTGGAGGAAAATTATTCTCTCTTAGACCATGTGCTGCATCCAAGTCAGTGTTCTGACACAGTGCCAGCCCCTTTGCTCTGGAACTTCATGCAGCTCTGTGAGATGGGCATGTGGGGGATGTGGGAGATACCTGCCTACCTCGGGCCCTACACCAGGCTCTACACCTCCAAGCAGCAAATCTGCATCCAAACTGCTGTGGTATCACAGTCACTTTCTTGAGGTGTGTTTATCCATCAGACTTGTAAGGGTATAACCCCAAGGGGGAAAGGTGGATAGAGAGCCCATATGGTGTCTTTGTCAGACATCTACAAAACCCCAAACTTTATTTCTATCAAACTAAGGCTATCTGGGCAAAGAGGGAACAAGAGTCCATGAGCTTCTGTAGCTGCATGTTTGGAATTCTATATTGTGAGATTTTTCTGCTGAAATCTGGTGTTATTAAGATGCTAACTTGCTGGACACCTCGGGTTTATGCTAAGGCTATCCCAGTATTCCTGAGTTTAACTGTCCCAAGGATACTGAACAGTCCTAAATGGACTCAGGATATACAAGTCTGTGCTAAGAGGCATACTGGACAAAGGCAAATCATCTAAATATTGTCATTTTAAAGAAACACTGGTCCCAATTTCATGAGGAAAAAAATTATTTATGAGTGTTACAGTAGCAAAAAAACAAAAACAAAAAACAAAAAACCCTTAAAGTTGGCCAAAAGATCTCTGACTTGGGTGGAACTTTAATTTTCCAGTTTTGCTGGTCACTGGACCACCCCTAGGAAGGCAGGTTCACCTTAAGTCATGCTAAAGAGATGGGTGGAATACCTAGTGTGGCAATGAGATGGTGACCTTTCCCTACCCGTATTCCACACTCCTTAGTGCGGTGCTTCTGGAGGGCCACAAACATGTGACTCTCCTTAAGTCTGCCCATTTCTCTGAAGAAATAGAAAAGCATAGCCTCTCCTTTTCTTCTGTCTTTCTAACCATGCTTTCCCTAACGCTTTGGGCTGCCCCAACATTTTGGATTTTTTTTTACTTTCCCTACCCCTGTTTGTATCCCTTCAGTGACAGGAATGGTAGAGAAATATTAGGTCCTGAATGTGCCTTGCATGATCACCACCCTCCAACTGCTTTCTGCCATAAGATGCAACCTCATTACAAGTCCTTTCCCAAAGGGAGACTATAAACACCCTGAGTGTATAAGAGGGTCTCCCTTCCTCTGGACCCCTGCCTGAGGAGGTGCCTCTCAGGTTACTCTCTGCCTAATAAACCCGCTGTTCTGCTGAGGGTGGTCCTTCACCTCTTTTTCCTCTATTTCCTAACAATGAGTTTCCCCAAATTTGGATTTGTTTTAAAGGATACGCTTCTATCTTGGCAGTGGCTCATGATGCCTTCTTTCCCAATGTTCTGTTTTTGCGGCAGGTATTCAGTTTTACAAAATAATTTATCTGGCTTCCCAGGATAAGGACTCAGAAATCTCACAAAGCCTCCTGCAGTTGGTGCAGTCCAGACCTCTGATTTCAGACCATGTCTGGTCTGAAGGTCTGTCACAAAGAGCTAAAGGAGGCAGATTGTTTCATGTGGCCTCATCAAGATAGCTCTGCTAGAAGAACGTTGTTTCAGAAACAACTTTACTTTGAAAGGACCAGGGTAATCTCTTCAGCCCAGAGCCTTGAAGATCTTGTTGCAGGAAGTACATATATGATAGGACAGGGCCCTTAAGCCCAGCTTCTCCCCCAACTCCTGCTTCCAAACAAATAGCTCTCTGGGGCAGCAATGTCTACATCAAAAGCAACTTGTCACTCAGTGGGCTTCCCAGATGGGAAAGTGTTTGTTTTGGCTGAGAATGATAATTTTCTCTGCATCCGGAGTGGAGCTGGGAGGACAGTGTGTGTGTTGGGGGGCGGGAGAGGGGTTGCTCACACTGGCAGTAGTTGGGCAAGCATTCAGTTGCCAGTTCTTCCCAACCCCCATCATCTAGAAAGGTCACAGAAAGTCAAGACAATAGGCAGCCTTTCCCAGAACTACCCCCCACTCTCAAGAACTGGAGATCGCCAAAATTGGGCAGAGCACACTGGCTACAGAGGGCCTCAGGCTATCTCTTGGCCTTTTAATTAAAATAGTTAAGAACACCCAGCACTTGACAAAGCCTGCACTCTTGATGGAGCCATATATATAGTATTAATATTATATATAATGTATATATTTCTTGGGTGTGTGTGCACAGGCACATGCTCCATGATGATTGGAGGACAACTTGTGGGGAGTGAGAGCTTACTTTCTACTTTGTTTTTGTTTTGTTTTGTTTATGTATTTATTTGTGTTTTACCTACATGTATGTTAAGTGTACTCGTACAATGCAATGCCCATGGAGGCCAGAAGAAGGCATAAGGTCCCCTGGAACTGGAGTTACAGACAATTGTTAGCACCCATGTGGGTGCTGGGAACTGAACCTAGGTCCTCTGCAAGAACAGCCAGTGCTCTTAACTGCTGGGCTCTCTCTCCAGTCCCATCACTTTCTACTTTGTTGAGGCAGGGCCTCTCCTTTTTCTGCTGCTGCTGAAGGTACTCAGGCTAGCTAGTGCACAAGTTTCTGGATGATTCTTTTGTTTGCACCTCCCATCTTAATGTGGGAGTGATAAGATTACAGATGCACTCCACCACATCCAATTTTTTGCATGGGTTCCAGGGATTAAACTTGGGTCCTCAGGCTTGTGGAGCTAGCACTTTTATCCCCTGAGCCATTTCCCTGGTCCTAACACTGTATCTAAAAAAATAGCACCAAAGAGGTAAAAATATGCAAATCTGAACTGTTTAACTGGTTCTTGTATCCAGAAAACTCCTAAGGAAATTCATCTGCATTCAAAAGTTCAAGGAACATGTCATAAGACAGAAATCCTGGGGTGTGGCATGTCTTCCCCTTGTCAATCACCAGACTGTAATGGGATCACTACTCGATGTATCCCTTAAGCCGTAAACAATATCCTCAGGTACTGCTCTTTTGATCAATATATATTGTAGCTTTGTTTAGTTACTAAGAGCTGTAATGATCTTGGTAAACTTTCCCAAGTCCCTTTGACATCCCTAAAACATTCTCAATTGGGTACCACCTGTCCAGCATCCTTAGTAAAAACTGGAGTCACCCATTCATCACTTGATCGGCCTTTGGATTTGGTGATAATAAATACAACTACAACACATATTCACATACAAGCATTAGTAGGGACACACTTGGGCTGAGGTTGTTGAATAGTGCTTTATAGTTTTAAAGCATTTTCATGCTTTTAAAGCATTTCCTAAAAAGCAAATCCTGCTGGACCCACTTAGAAAACAAGGAAGCTACAGACCATGTGGCTGTCTTGTAAGTGGAAGGGTAGAGGATCTCGTTCTGCCTTTTGACTTTTAGCTTATTAGATTGGTAGATAGCATGATTGAAAGAGGTTGAAGTAAGCTAGTTGGTTTTTCCAAGAGCACTTAAAAGATTTACGTTAATAGGGAAGGAGATTTGGGGTTAGTGCTACAATATTCCTTCCCAAGGTCCTACATAATAACTGGAAGCCTAAGAGTTTCCCTAGCATTTCAGCAGGGCTCAAGTGGGAAAAATAAGCATTGCATAACTGTCAATTTCTATTCACTGAAGGCAGTTGGAAGGAATGACATGACATTTTAAAACCTAAGAGCACAAAAGCCAAGTCCAAGACAAGACCCCCTCTTCCCAGACTTTCCCTTACTGTTATTCAAATTAAGCTGCCTGGGTCACTCTGTTTTCTGCCAGGCAGGGCAGATTCAAGCTTGAAAAACTGCTTGTCATTAGTTAAATGGCAGGTTTCTGCATGCCTTTCTAATTTTCTCCCTTTCTAATTTTCTCTCCCTTTCTAATTTTCAGTAGTACCTAAGGGGTTGGTCATGCAATTCCTTTTCACAACCTTTCTTAGAATCCTAATGTTGTCAGAAATAGCAATGGAAATGGTTTCCAGTGTAAGTAAAGAGAAAAGAAATCCAATATGTACTATAATGGAGATGATTTAATTTGCAAGGACAATGCACAAGAGGAAAAAGATTTTGCTTCATGTGGTAGGGAGGAGAGGATTGGAAGAGCCAGAGGAAGTGACACTGGAAATGAATTCTGAAGAACTACAAATCAGAAATTCGGGCAATAATGGAAAGAGTATTTTATTTTTAACATATTTTGAAGTCTAACTGATATACATAATAAAATGTGTATCATTAAGTGTAAACTTTTTTAAAAGTTTAAAAAATATATTTTATTTATTATTTTTATTTTATGTATAGGAGTGCATTGCCTGCATGTATGTAAGTGCACCTGTATCATGAAATGCCTGTGGAGGTCAGAAGAGGGTGTCAGATCCCCTGGGACTAGAGTTAGAGATGGTTGTTAGCCACCATGTGGGTGCTGGGAACTGAACCCAGGTCCTCTGCAAGAGAAGCCAGTGCTCTTAACTGCTGAGCTATCTCTGTAGCCCCAGTATAAATAACTATTCCAAATAAAAAAAAAAAAATTTACAAAAAAGTATTTACAAAAAACTTTCATCATGTGTATCTGTATATAAACACACATATACCCATGAAATCATTACTACAATCAAGCAAAGAACATACTTAACACTCAAAAATGTTTCCTGTGACTGTATAATCTATCCCTCCTCTGCCACCCACCTCTAGCATGATAATTTGTAGTTTTCAAGAGTTTGCTAGAACAGAATCATGTATCTTTTTGTCCTTCATTTTGGGATGGATTCATGCTGTTGTGTATATCTGTAGCTTATTCCTTTTTACTGTTGAATGACATTCCATTTGTAAATACATCACAGTTTGTGATATTCATCAGCTTTTTTCTTTTCCTTTTTTATTCATTTAAAATTTTTAAATTTTATTCATTACTTTTATTATTTTATATGTATGAGTGTATTGCCTGTATGTGTGTAAGTGCACCCATATGGTGCAGTGCCGCAGACGTCTGAAGAGGGTGTCAGATCCCCTGGAACTGGAGATATGGATGGTTGTCAACCACCATATGGGTGCTAGGACTCAAACCTGGGTCTTCTGCAAGAACAGCCCATGGTCTTAACTGCAGTGGCATCTCTCTAACCCCTGTTTTCCTTTTTTTAAACTGATAGATAAAAACATCAAAAACGGTGCCTATTGCTGGTGTACCATGTGATGTCTGATACACATGCACATTGTGTGGTATTCAAATCAAGCTAAAGAGATGTAGCTCCTTAGATTTCTTTATGGAGAAAACATTCCAAATATTTTCTTCTAGCTTTTTGAAATAAACACAATGTAACTGTTAATGATAATAATAGCTATAGTCATGTTTTGAGGAGGATCTGACTAACTTCCAGTATGATGCTTCAATAAGTAAAATGGTTAGGAGCACTCACTGGGAGCACTCACAGACAAGCCTTTAGGTAGACACATGATTTCTTTAGTCCTGGGTAAAAGTATAGGAATAGAATGACTGGCTTCTGGGGTAGGTGTTAGTTGAGCTTTTTTATAAAGTGGCTTACTTTACTGGGATACATATTCATCACGGCATATGAGGGTGCCAGTTCTATGTGAGCCAGTGTAGCCAGCCTTTTTCATTTCAACTCTGCACTGTATGCATGTGTTTGGTGATTTCCTTGGGAAACCATCATAGAAATGATGTAAGCATTTTCAATTTCTTGTTCCATATCATAACTTGTTAGATTTTGTTTTGTTTTGTTTTTGAACCAGGGTTACTATGTAACCCTGGCCAACCTAGAACTTACTATGTAGACCAGGTTGGCCTCAACTCACAGAGATCCTCCTGCCTTTGCCTCTGCCTCTGCCTCCTGAGTGCTGGGATTAAAGGTGTGGGCCACCATGCTCAGCCTCACAAATTGTTGTCATAAAACACATTCCAAACTCATTTACCTTCCTAGCAAAGGATTCATCATATTGGTCTTCGCACCTTCAGATTCTCTTATTGTTATTATTGGCCTCCCCCTTCTTCCTTGAACCTTGAATCTCTCCTGAGGTGTAGACCCTATAGCCCAAAGTAAGGGAGGTGGTGAATGAAGAGTGCCAGAGACACAGGTAGAACTGACAGGGCGGTTAAAGCACCCATTGCTGATTTTTAGATTTTGATCTGGGTTTCTGCCCAAGTGCATGACTTACTTACAGCTCCTTGAAGCCTGATTAAAAGTACAGTCTTTGTTTTTCCATCTCACATGCCACTTATTTGTAATCATATGGTTGTGCCTAATTTTTGTAATCATTCTATAATTTTTTTTAAATTCAGCACAGAGGTTACATTAGAATATAATTGCTAAGATCTTTTCCAGTTTCTTGGTTCTTTTAAGACTGTTATCAAACAGAGAAAATACTAGTCATTTTTTCTGTATTCATGTCTTCCAGCAAGTTCAGTCCTTTCATAGATGCTGAAGAGATAGTCTCATCATTTTGCATTACTGCTAAGCTTAGGAATTCAGAAATGTATTTTCCCTGTCAAGTTTAACTGACCATAGTTCTTCTTATGGAAATCTGGCCTTATGTTGAGGTTTCCATTTTCTTCCTCTGTCAACTATCTCTCTACCCTGGAGAAGAGCTGTACATAAAACATGATGACTCAGGGCTGGAGAGATGGCTCAGTGGTCAAGAACACAGGCTGTTCTTGCAGAAGACCTGGGTTCAAATCCCAGCACACACATGGTAGCTAACAACTGTCCGTAACTCCAGTTCCAGGGGATCTGACAGCCTCTTCTGACCTCCACAGGCATTGCACGACATGGGTGCACTTACCTACATGTAGGCAATACACACACTCATAAAATAAAAATAAATAAAACATTAAAAAAATATGATGACTCTTGTTACACATCAGCCAGCCCTAGCTGAGGATCAGGAGGTTCATCAAATGAATCTACTCTGCCTACAGGGATCATTGCAGACCTCAGACAGGGGCTGGCTCTCTGATGTTGCCCTTTGCTTTGGTAGTCCTTGGGGGACATCTAAATGGACCGTGCCTGTGTTTCTAGGTTTCTTCAAGGCCCTGTCTTAGGGCACATGGGGGCAGGTACAGGATGAGCTGTCCACAACTAGATGCAATCACTCTTAACTTGTGGTGAAAATAATTGAAATATATGAGTAAATCAGAGCCTCTACTCTTTCCATTAATAATGGAGATTAAAACCAATCACCAGTGTAGCAAATTATCTATTGGTGCAGTAATGGCACTTTTATCTTGGGGATAATCAACAGCTATCTAATTGAACTTAAAACTCACTCGTGTGATACTGTAAACATAGCCAAATACACATGGCTGGAGAGGTCATAGAACCTAGAGAAAAACCTACTTCTGTCACATCCCTAGACAAACATAATTTCTTACTGCATGCTAAATAGGCATCCTTATATTTATAGACAAGTATGCTTCTTACCACTCATCAAAGAAGCTTCTTTTTGCAACAGATGGAGACTGCTACAGAGTTTCACAAATGGTGGAACACAGAGATTAAGTGTCTGTGAGATGCCCAACCCTAAATGACAGAGCTGCAATGGAACCTCTATACCTAAGGCTCACAGAACATAGTGGAACAGGGGATAGAGAGAATATTAACGCATCTGTCAACTCTCACCAGTGAAGTTTCCTCGTGCAACAGAGGGTAATTAACACAGAAAGCCATAACCGGTCAAAATGTAAAGAATAAGAGACTGTAGAGTGCGTGTCCCTGGATAGAACTCCTATATTAAACTTTTGTCAGCCAGGGTTCAGGGACCATTGTGGAAGAGGGGGAGGAAAACCTCTAGGAGCCAGGAGTGGCGACTGACTATAAGAAAACGGAGTTTCCCAGGTGACTGGAAACTTGCTCATATGAACTTACAGCAATGGTGCAGCATGCACAAGACCCATGTGAACTCATGAAACCAGACAGCTCCAACCTTAGCTGATCACTACTGGGTGAGGGAGAGTTGGTCTTTAAGGGAGTGACACTAGATAGGTTGACCAGGCTCCAGTGGATGACTCACACCAAGGGACATCGGGGGGACCCAAACTTGACTCAATAAACCTTAACATATATGACAGAATGCATGAAATTCAGTGGGTGACTATTGGGGGAGGTACATAGGGGAGAGGGGTCTAAATATGATTAAGATGTATTATATGAAATGCATAAAATTCTATAAAATATATTGTATGAAGAAAATTAAAGTTAAAAATTAATGTGTTGTGCCAGGCGTGGAGGCACATGCCTTTAGTCCCAGCACTTGGGAGGCAGAGGCAGGTGGTTCTCTATGAGTTCAAAGCCAACCTGGCCTATATAGTGAATTCCAGGACAGCTGGGGCTACAGGGAGACCCTGTCTCAAAAAGATC
>NW_008348795.1:632110-638486 GCF_000622305.1 Nannospalax galili
GGTTGCTAAGAAGATCTCTTCAGTTTTTCTTCCTACCACCCTTTTCTGAAATATCTCTTGAGAGTTGCTGTGAAAGCTCAAGTTTTTTCTACAAGAGGTTAAGGCCATTTTGGGCTAGTCAATTGATTATGTCCAAGAGATTTCCCTGTATTTTAACAGTAGCTTCTCCTGAGCCTCAACTTTACACACAGGTTCTTCTTTTCCCCTCTCCTCTCGTTAGCCTTCTCTCCCTCTCTCTGACTTCCCTTGACTTCTACCTGTGAGGAAGCATTTTCACTTATTAAAAGACTCCCTGAGAATTCCCCTAGTCAGGGGGATTACCCACTGAGTCCTTAGCCCTGTGCAGGTGGCCAGCCTGCCTGGAACTGATACATTTCCTTTCTGAGTCTGCCCACTTCCCAAGGCCAAGCTTCAGACCTGAGATCCTACTCCAGCAGTGGGAGCTAGAGAGGACTTTCTCCCTACACCTGATCTTTCCCAGTCTTGCTGTGGCAGAGCCAAAGTCTTTACTTTTTCTGACCACATTGTCACTACTATTTAAGTGCTTGCTCCTTTCTTTATCCTTTGGGAAATGGTTGGAGATATCATTAACTCTGTTTAAAATCAGAAGGAAAAACTGGAGGAGAGCCAAGTCATCTACTGCATCTTCTGGCTCCACAATGACTCAGAGGCCAAGTGCTGACCCAGATTTTTAGCATCTTCTTCATGTTATCATCTGATTCAGCAGAACACTGTGTCTTTTGACCCAGTCCAGCTCTTTTCCTGAAAGCTCTTTGGAGGACTAAGCTTTATGTCTGTACTGGGATTTAAAGTATGAACCCATGGATATGGAGAAGAGATGCCATCACCCACTCCTTTCCCATCCATGCCTAGCAAGCTTCCTGGGGTTCTTCCCAGGCCCTTAGCAGTCTCTTTCTCCATTGGTGGCTATGGAAAAAGGAATGTTCTATGTTCTATGGAGGCTCCCCAGAGTGGAGCAGAGGCCCCAGAGCTGTTTAGGTGAGCCCCCTTCCTGGCACCGAGATGTTTCCACTTGAGGCTGCTCACTGCTCTGCAGCCATCGTGCTTCTGTGTGGAAATACTTGGGCCTCTGAGAAGGTGTCACTTGTGGAGTTCCCAGAAATGCTGCCTTCCCTCAGGATGTGATTGTGCAAAGGGGAGATGGCAAGCCAGCAGTGGCTATGCACTAGTGCCCTGCTGGGTGAGGCTGTGGTGACAGCTGAAGACAACCTAATGGAATGCGGTGGGCATCAAAGGTTGAAGATGAGGTCTGTGAGTCAGAAACACAAGAGGATTCCTGGGTAGACGTGTGCAAACTGCACACCCAGGGCAAAGAAGAAGGAGAAAAGCATTGGCCTCAACATAGAATGGGAGATTAGTCACTGGGCTCTGCTCTAGAGCCTAGGGCGGAACCCAGTTCAAGGTCCGCCCAGCCAGCTTGGTACATTCTCTTCTAACAAACTGAACCTGTTTGCTACTTCATGGATGAGTTTGCTCTTGCTTCACTCCTTGGGAGCTAGTGGGAAACAGCCTCTGATTGGAAGCCAGGAGGAGGCAGCCTCTTGTCCAGTAGATGCCTCCTGAAAGAGAAAAGAATCTTCATCTGTGCACAAGATGAGACAGAGTGCTGTCCTGACACATAGGAGGGAATCTACACCTACTGATTCACTGAGTTGAAAAGCAGAAGGTCTGCATTTCTACCGCTTCCCAAAACTCACTCCCTTAAGCCCTTGTTGAGTCACCTTCTCTCAACAAAAAGACCAAAAGGAAAATTTCAGTTCCCCAGAAGTAGCCCTGGTGAGTGCAGAACTTCCCAAGATGAGACTCTGGCAGCCGAGAGAATGAGAGTTGACTGCAGTGGCCATCCTGGTGAGACAGGCTTATGACACCTCCCCAAATACAGCAGCATCCCCATCTCAGTATGAGCTCTGTTTCTGGATTCAGCCAACCTTAGATTAAAAACTTCAGAAGAAAAGAACTAGGTCTACATGGAGCATATACAGACTTTTTTCCTGCTACCATCCCTTAAACAATATGGTGTAACAATGTCAAAAGAGAATTTATGTAGTATTGTGTATTTTAAATGTCCACAGATGATTTCAAGTATGCAGGAGCTTGTATGCAAATATCACATCATTTTATATAGGGGACTTGAACATCTGTGAATTTTGGTATCCAATGGGGAAAGGGGTGTCTCATATCCACTTTCCTTGTCTTTTTGGTTGTGAGCCTGAGCCTTTAATGGCTATGCCAGCTTTCCAGGCCTCAGATCCAATTTCCTGAAGATTCCAAGAAACAGTTGTAATTTCCAGAGGTATCACAGGCCTTACTAAAGGAACTACCCACTTGAACAGTCAGGGTGAGGCTGCTTGGGCCCCAAACTTGAGCTGGGCAGGTAGGTTTCTTAGAGCGAGAGTTTGGTGTTCTGGCTTGTGAAGGGCTCTAAAAGCTATAGCTATGATTGGCCTGAGCACGCATCCTCATGATGGGAAAGAAGCCCCTGGTAGGTGGGATAGTCAGCTGGCTTTGGTGGTCTTTGTTCAGCACGTACTTGGCATGCCTAGAGCCCGATCCATTCCCAGCACCTCTCATTGCTCTTGGAGAAGCCCACTGCATAGTCAAGACCAAGCAAATGAAAAGTCTTGAGGAACAGCAGTTGACAGTGGCAGGATCCCTTGTAGCAGGCACAGGTTATGTTTCCCTGATCTGAACACCTTCCATGTAAAATGCTCCAAAATCCACTCTTGTGTATCAGTGATGCCACAGTAGGAAATTCCACATCTGATCTCGTGTGACAGGCTAGTTCGGCTTCACTAAAATACTGCACAGTATTATCTGAGTTGTATGCTTATTGTGTATATGTAACCCAAATGAATTTTGTGGTACTTGGGTTCCATCACTAAGACATCCTTAACTTTAAAAAAATCAATCTGAAACACTTCTGGATCCTAAGCATTTTGAATACGAGGTAATCAACCTGTATTTACAGGACAAGTTAGGCAGATGCAAGGCTAGACTTCTGTTTTCTGACTTTTCACTGTGAAAAGCTCATGCAGTGTTTGGATTTACAGTAAACTGCGGGGAGCATTAAAATCACCCCTCTTCTCAGTCAGTTCATTGCTGTATGAATATCACCTGGGCCCTCAACCCCTCCCCATCACTACTCTCTTTTCTGGACTAGAGAGGAAAAATAGAATGGACCTTATAACTAAAGAAACACTACCAACCATGTCAGGAATCCCCGCAAAGGCACCACACAAGTCCTGTGTAATCCCAGCACTGGAGAGGCAGAGGAAGGAGGTTCGAGAGTTTGAGGCCAGCCTGGGGCCTCATAAGAGGGACTGTCTGAAAAAAAAGTCTAACACAAAAGCAGGAAGGATGTTTGAAAGGAAAATCTTCACACGGGAAGTAGGAAGGCAAAAATAAAAATGAGAAAGAGAAAAACAACTTAGGTCACCTATGGAAACCACTGAATAATCTAATGTAACACAGGAGATGACAGACTAGAAAAGACCGGGAAAGTGGTAATACTGGCTGACACGTAAATAGCAACGCCTGCATAAGCAATTTTTCTAACATGAAGCATTTAATCCTTCCAGATGAGAAGACTGAAGTACAGAAGAAAAGAATCTGTGGTTATAGGCAGCGGATAAGAATTGGCCATTTGAGGGACTAGGGATGGATCTCAGTGGTAGAGCACTTGCCTAGCATGTGTGAGACCCTAGGTTTCATTCTCCAGTGCTGAAGGAAAAAAAAAAGAAAAAGAAAAGAGAATTAGTCACCTGCATATCTTATCATGTAAGTTTATAAGGAATGAACTTAGCCGTGCAATTTGGGAGCAACCTCTCCTCCACCGCTGCCCATGTAACTTGCTTCCTGTTCTCACTAAGCAAGATTGCATGTGCATTATTCAGTGTCATGCCAACTTAGACCTGAACTATGGCCCCGCTGGGACTCATGCACTCTGAGTCTCATGGGACTCTGTCTCCATGAAGACCCGAGGGCCACTAAAGAAGGACATACATACACACAATTAGTCCTTAAGAGAAAGAGGGGCAGACAGACTAGCTTCTTAGCTTAATGAGCCAAAAAAGGATGGATGTATCTGACCCTCAAATCTGTCCCTGGGCCCAGACCCTGTCCCCATGTCTCAGTTTTATTTGAATGGAGTCAAAGTAGAGTAATCAAGAAAGCAAAACTGAAAATGCTGGTTTGGGTACAAACTGAAGAGTTTAACTGACCCCTCACTAAACAGGACCCAGAATTCCCTGCTACTTCTGGGACCATTATACAGGCCAGTAAATTCTCACCAACCTAGAAGTTTCAGTGTCTCAGGATTTGCTGTATGGGTGCTAGGTGCCTTGATAAGAGCAGGAAGTGGAAGCAGGGGAAGGTAGCAGAGGCATGTGGTAGAGACCCAGCAGCTGTACACTGCTTAACCCCATGTCTAGCATCCAAGAAAGGCAGAACACCCCACCCAGACCATCGGATCTGTGGCACCAAACACACTGCCAAGGTATCTGGAAGTGATGGTGGAACCTAGTAATTACAGAAGCATCTAGCAAAGTGATGTCTAACAGAAGGAAAGGAAGAATGAGAAGGAATCTCATTCCCAAACAGTTATGAGAACAAATCCTGAAGAATCCTTAAAACAGAGTATGTGGCAAGAGCAATGAACACTGATCACACTGTGAATTTACTTCCTATGAGAAGGAAAACTCCATGAACCTTTTGGAGAAATACTTAACTATCACTTTAACTTAGACATTAGGTAAACTCTATTCTTCAACAACAACAAAAGAAAAATGTGTTCATGTACAACTATTCTCTGGAAAGAATGTATCATCAGCCCCAGAGAAGAGGTAGTGTTTAAAAAGTCTAAATGTTTGCAAAGAGTTTGCATTCATTTTCATTTTCCTAAAGTTTTGCTAATCACTGGTGAATCTTTCCCATTCTATTGTTTGGATGACTTCAGAGAGTCTCTGTGGCAGAATCTAAGGCTCAAGAATACAAAGAGAAATTCCATGGCATTTAGGCCAAGCTCTGTTCCTAGGCTCATTTTTTAAAGGCATGACCTTATCTATTCATCTGACATTTGACTCTCAGAAAGGGCAAGACTCTGAATAGCAAATAATAAGATAAAAATATCTACTTTCTTTAGCCCATCTGTAACTCCATATCATTTTATTTTAGAGGGTTTTTGCACAAACAATGTTTTCAACTAACTCTCATAGTAATTGCCCTGGGTATAGCCAATGTGACAGATACCATTAACCTTGAACAAAATAAGAATTTTAGACTGTCTGGCTTATTCTTAATTCTTCCCTCAGGGCCTATTTGGTTTAGCATCAAATACAAGATTAAGAGGCTCTGAACTTCAGCTGAACAGACACTCAAGGGATTTAAACATGATCTCTTTACACAAAGGAGAGTTAGTATGCATCTGACATCCCAGGCACAGAGAATACATGCTTACACATAGAACTAATCTTTTTCCTAATGTTGATTGCTTATCCAAAAGCAAAATGAAAAAAGTCACCATACCACCAAATGATCCTTTTCAGTTGTGAAAAATGCTGAGCCAGAAACATCTCTATTAATTCACATTGAATGAACAAAAGCAAAATCAAATGATAGTGACTTTATAATCATAAAATACACATGTGGCTGTGTACACAAGTGTACTGTGAATGTGTGTATTCATATACATTTGTGTATATCATAAATGCACAGCACAAATGGAATGGGTAAATATGAGTTGGGCAAAATGGGTTGCTAAATCTAGTTATAAGCTTTATTTAAATCTTGAAAAGAATTCAAACTTTGATCTTCTAACACCCATTTTAATGCCCCCTCCCCCGTGTAATTAAATTACTCATTCTGTAATTTAAATTATAATAGAAACTTTCTGGACAGAGAAAGAAAAAAATGAAAGATAATATTTTTCAGTCCTGTAGATATTTTTGCATAGTAAACCACCATATATACTTTTTTCATGTATTTAGACTTCAAATCATTTTAAGAGCTTTAAAAAGATACTAAGGGTAGAAAACCTGGAGGGTAGAAAGGCTTGAGAGAATCTGACAGCAATGATAAAATCTCTCTCTCTCTCTCTCTCTCCTCTCCAAGATTCTAAAATGCATCAGTGAAGTTAACAATGTATCAGAAAATGTTTTGGAATTCAGAGAAGAGTCAAGCTACAGGAAGCAGCTTGGCTAGAGCTGGCTCACTGGGTCATGTTTTCATATTGCTGCATCAGCAGAGCCCACACTCTCCTAACTGGGTCTGTTCCCTCCCTCCCTCCCTCCCTCCCTCCCTCCCCTCCGTTCCCTCCGTTCCCTGTCTCCAGGGGTTTTCTACACAGCTCATGTTGCCT